>NW_024035966.1:0-2889 GCF_002237135.1 Teleopsis dalmanni
TTCTCATAGGACCTTTCAAGTTCGAGTTGCTTCCTCTTTATCACGCGACTTCTCCCTTGACGCCGGTGTCCCCAGGATTTGGTTCTTGGAGGCCCTTACCAAGAAAATCTGCTTCGCCGACGACTACCTTGTCTTTAACAAGTCGTCCAATCTCAGCCGCATTTCTAATGAGCTTGATACTACAACAGGTGGGAAATTATGCTCAACCCCTACAAGATCTTTGCTATAGCCTTTCTAGGCCAGTAGCGTGATCGCCCCCAGAGGCTTTGTTACCTCTAATAATAAGCCACGACTCTACCGTTCTCCATTTGGTCTGCAATTTCTTCCGCCAAAATGGAAAGAATCCGCTTTTTTGAGCCGAAACTTCTTCGGGATTCTTTGATCTCTATGACAGTGCCAAGATCACTCGTGTTGACGAGTACACTTTGAAAGTCGCCCGTATGTACCTGACCCGGTTCCCCCTGACGTCTCCATCCCTAAGACTCATCCTGAAGACTTCATTTAAGCCTTCCGCTTCAAAACTCTCCAATACTGTTTCCACTACTTCGATGAGTGCGACCGTAATATTCCCCTTTTTAACCACGGCTTTCGTGACCCTAGTCACAAAGTGTATCGCTGGTCTCACCCGCATGTATGCGCTTTAAAATATCTAAAAGTGCGTGCGCATTAAAATTTATTGAAACAATTAATTTATAAAAAAATAGTAATTAACTGATTATTTAAAATAAACGGTAAGTTATAAACAAATTAAGTTAAAAACCAATTACAATTAACTGATTATTGAACATAAACGTTGTTGCATGGAATATGGTGTTAAAAGTTAATAATAATATAATTTTATCAAATTGAGAGTTCTGTACATAAAGAAACAATGTATTTAATAACAGTAAAAGGCAAATATAAATAAAAATGCTAGCGATCAGTGGGACTAAACACGAATTTTATTCAGCATAAACCTTGATTAAAATTTGTAAGAAATATACTTAGTATAAAGCTACACTTACTAATTTTAATTTAAGCCATTTCGTACCTCCATGTGGTGCACCACACGGCTAACTTTGAAAATTATTCAAAAATATATAAATGTAATTAATTCAATTTTTTTTATTTTTGTTACTTATTTTGATATTTTAATAATATAAAAATACATATTTCGAACAGTTTTCATCTGTTTATGAGTTTACCTTGTCCGAATTAAAAAGTGTCCAAAAAACTGCTTTTTTTAATTATATGAAAATTGAAATAAGCAGAAATAAAAACTAACATATTTGTTATAACATGTGTTCACTAAAGTCCAAATATAATTTTCGTAATTTTTGCCGGCGGCTTAGTAACAGTTACGTGCCACCAACCGCGGGCGAAAAAGGCGTGTGGTGAACCACACGCTGGGTCCCATAATACTATAATGATGAAACAAAGCAATATAAATGTTTGTCGTTAGGTAATGACATAAAATGAGAGTAATCTCTTTAATAAATATCATTCCGATTTACTTAAAGTTGTGTTTTTTATTATGCATATTTATAATAAGTCTATTTTGAAATTTGATTGCTGGTTGAGTTAGTCTGAATTTGATTGTTTTATATAGGGCTTCCATTTGTTCATGCTTATAGCTCTGTAGTCAATTTTTTACGATAAATAAAATTATAATGTCGTGCCAAAGATATCTAAGAAATTAGGAACTATTGCATATTATTGACAATTGGAGCGAATATGAGTTATTAGTGCCAAGTGACACTCCGTTACTTATTGAATAATGATGTTTGTCACCTGACAGTGTTGCTGGTGCATCGGACAAATGAAATGATTGACGATGATGAAATATCAACAAACATTACATGCGACTTTAAAATTTTTTTTTCTATTTTGAATTCCGTTTGTCTAATTGTGAGATGGTATTTAGGTACTATTGAAGTTGTTTACGAATCAAATGCACAAGAATATGGTGGTGTTGTAGAAATGCCTGAGTCGCAACTATTCACATTGGAACTTGTAAAACTAATACATTTCAGTTATAAGCTGTGAACCCTTTCTTTGGATAGTGGGTATATCTTCCAGTTTCTGCCATACTTCAGTGCAATTGACAAATACAACAAACAATTGGGAAACGGTGCATTTGTTGTAAAGGAATTACTGAGCCATTGTGAGTATCCATTACAACATACTGTATGATTCCGTTGAACCCATAGCAAATGTGCAACGAAATAGCAGAGAGAATAAAAGGTTGGTGTCCGCAGCATCAAGTTATCAACAGCTACAACCGACACATGGGCGGCGTCGATTTACATGACAATGGAGTTGCTAACTATCGTATCGGGAATAGAAGCAAAAAGGGATGGTGGCCATTATAGGTACAGGGTTTAGATAGCGCTGTAGTAAACGCTTAGAAACTGAATTGCTTTGTCGCTGCTTCTACCAATACAAAACCGATGCCTCAGTAAGACTTCAAAAATTTCATTGCCAAAAACTTTCTTCTTGCATCGGAGAACTCAATATATATTACAGAAGTCATATCTTACGATGATTCGAAAAAGACAACTTACAGTGCATCAAAAAATGTTCATCTTTAGGGAAATTTACCACTTGTGACCAGTATGCACGCTCCGGTTTTTAACAAAAGAACCAAGCAAGGCTGGGGTGTTTGGCATTGTTATTGTACTTAATCAATAACAATAAATTAAATTATAGAATAAACACAAATAATTTGTAACGGCAGCTGACATTGCTATTATATTAAAACAATAAATAAAAATGATAAATTCTGTAAAATAATAAAATTAATTTGTAAGTGCGGCGCACTAGCAAAATTTAATAGAGATCAGATATACTTCTCAATCGAAAGGGTAACGTGTTTTATTTTAAAAACGCTCCGCGATTCGACTTCAAATA
>NW_024035968.1:0-2886 GCF_002237135.1 Teleopsis dalmanni
TTACAGCTCGGGGTGAGCTTTAGCTGCATCAACCAGCTTTCTCCATTCTGCTTTGCATGATGTTTTAGATCTCCAGCTTTGTATACCCATTTTCCTGATGTCTTCAGTCACGTTGTCGAGCCATCTTATACGTGGTCTACCTCTGCTGCGGTCATTATACGGCGTGAAATGGAGTATTCGCTTTTGTGGTCTATCGTCCGGCATTCTCATGACGTGTCCTAACCATCTCAAGCGTTGCGACTTTGCGAACTTCACCACATCTTCACCATCACAAAGTTGTAGTAGTTCAGCATTCGTACGCCGACGAAATTCTTCTTGATTCAGGCGGATGGGACCATAAATCTTTCTCAACACCTTTCTTTCGAATGTTCTAATTTGGTTTTCATCTGCTGTCGTTAGAGTCCACGTTTCGGCCCCATAGCATAATACCGGGCGGACGATTGCCTTGTAAGCGTGTAGTTTGGCACTTCTGGTCACGATTTTAGATTTGAAGATTTTCGCGTGTCCGTAATAACTTCTGTTTGCTGCTACAATTCTGTCTTGTATACTAACACTGATTTCATTGTTTTTATTAATAAGGACACCCAAGTATTTGGCGCTTTCAACTTCTTCAAACGTAAACTCACTAACTTGAAAGGGCTCTAAAATTCGGCTGTGCATGTTTCTTCCAACCCTCATATATTTTGTTTTGTTCTCATTAATGTTTAGCCCAACGATCTTAGCTCTGAGTTGTAAGTCGATGAACTTTTCTTTCATATAGTGAAGTGATCTGCTTAAGATGGCTATGTCATCTGCGTAGGCAATAGTCAGTGATGTTTTGTTGAATATGTTCCCTGTTGCCACCAGTGACTTAATAGCATCGTGAAGGACTAGGTTGAAAATGGTAGTTGAAAGCGAGTCACCTTGCTTCACTCCACTTTTAATTTCAAAGGCATCTGTTAGACTGTCTTGCACTATCACTTTTCCCGTCGTATTGCACAGTGTAATCATTATTAGTTTTATGAGCTTCTGATTGATCCCGAGTGATTGTAGAGCTTCCTGTATCATTTTTCTATCGATGCTGTCAAATGCTTGTTTGAAGTCGATGAAAAGGATATGCACTACTGCATTGAACTCATAACTCATTTCCAAGTTCTGTTTAAGCAGGAATATTTGATCGGTCGTTGAACGATTCGGTCTGAAGCCCCCTTGGTATTCACCTAAGATTTCCTCCGCTGCATTCTTTCTTTGTAACATGAGCCTAACAACGTTATGCCTCGGTAGTTATTACAATCTAGTTTGTCACCTTTTTTGTGCAGTGGTACTACTACGCCAGTGAGCCACGCTTCCGGCAGCCTTTCTTCAGCCCAGACACGCTTGATTAATGTAAACAGCTCTATTTTTGCGCTTTCTCCGCAATGTTTAATGAGCTCTGCTGATATACTATCTTCACCGGGTGATTTTCCGTTTTTCATTTGCTTTATGGCTTCTGTAAATTCCTCAAGACTGGGTTCAGGTTCTTGTTCTGTACTTGTAGCTAAGTCTGTTAAGGATAGGTTATTATTTTCCGAACCAATGTTGAAAAGTTCTTGAAAATGTTCCTGCCATCTTTTAATAATGCCCTCTTTTTCTACTAGTAGTTCCCCATCTTTGTCTTTACCCATGTTGATTCGCGCTTGAAAACCCTTTGTTTGATGCTTGATGTTGTGGAAGAAACCTTTAGCATTTCGATCTGCAAAATCTCTATTGATGTCTAGGATTTCTCTATTGACGGCTTCTTTTTTTTTTCTTTTGCATATTATATTTGCTATTTTTCGTTTGTTTTTGTAGTTGCTTTGATTAGTAATGCTGTTGTCATTTAACATTTGCTCCCTGGCTACATTCTTAGCTTCCACTGCGACTGCACAGTCGTTATCAAACCAATTGTTGCGTCTACGATTTCTTTTCACACCAACGGTTTCTTCTGCTGCTTTTGTGATTGAATTTGCAAAAACTTTCCAATGCTCGTTTATATTGGTATAGTTCGTGATATGTCTAAGTGATTCGTTTACTCTCTGCTCATATTGTTGGACCGTTTCGCTATCATGTAACTTGTCAACGTCCCATTTTTTCCTTCTAAATCCGTAATTTCTACGTACGCCCTTTAGACTTTGTCTTACTGTGGCTTTTACCAGAAAATGGTCGCTATCGACATTCGCACTTCTACAGCTACGAACATCAAGGATAAACGATTTCTTAATATGGTCTATAAGAACATGATCTATTTGGTTGGCTGTTGTTGAACCTGGTAGCTGCCATGTCCCCTTATGTATGTTTTTGTGTGGAAAATGCGTGCTGCTAATGTACATATGTCTATAGAATATAGTATGTCTTATATAAAGGTATTACATTATCTGAGCTCTCATTGTAACGAAACAGATTCGTCGTTTAATTTTGCTGAGATATCACTCAGTCCCGGTCCAGGTCGTTGCAATAAACTTGTTTTATTGACTAGTTCGCAAGCTAGTAAAAGACCAAGGAGAAAGTAAAGACGTTGTTTATTTCAATTCAAAAATAAATATCTTTATTATAAAATTTATAATACTAGGTAGAAAAAGAATTCTAGTCTATGTTGTTATAAATCCAAGCGGTTACAATAAGTTGTAACCAATGGCATCAAAATGCCGGCGACGTTATACTCTATGATAAAAAATTCTAACCTATGGCATCAAAATGACGTGCGGCATTATAAACTATAATAATATAATGATTCTAGCCTATGGCATGAAAATACCATCCGGCGTTATAAACTATAATAATACAATGATTCTAACCTATGGCATCAAAATGCCGTGCGGCGTTATAACTACAATAATAAAATGATTCTAGCCTATAACATCAAAATGTCGTGCGGCGTGATGAACTACT
>NW_024035969.1:0-2882 GCF_002237135.1 Teleopsis dalmanni
GAAACGGACAGCAGCACAGGACTGGTTTGACGCAGCAACAGTCAACAATCAACAGTCAGCGGTTAAGTTTCAGCATTCAGCATTCGAAGAACATTCTTAAGCACATTTGGCAAAAAACTACAAATCATCAATGACAACTCTTAATGAACTCATAGATGCCCAAAAAGAAAAGGGCGAAGAGATTCAGCGAATCATCAGGAACTTCAAAAAGGATTCGGCTGAACGCAAGCAAACATCAGCATACTACAGTGAAAGATTTCGTCGGCTTGATGTTGCTTGGAAGCAGTTTGAACAAACTGACACAATGCTCAGAACTCTCATCGATCAACCGACAGATGATGAGTATTTTACATCTTCCTATTACGAGAAAATAAGAGAACTAACAAATGAATACAGTGAAATATTCAAGACAGAAGCCATTCGGATCAAAGCAGCAGACAACTTTGGTGAAGCTGCTAGTAACCAAATGGCATCACAGCCGCAACTAGTGGCTACGACAAATGGTTTGATAAGAAAAATATCTGCTCGAATGGCAGCTCTAAAAAGATTAGTAGAGAGCTTGTCAGAGAGCGAAGGCATACAGCCACTTCAATATTACGAAATAAAATCAAACACAATCATGCAACATTGGAACCAATTGGAATGTTTGCATGATGAAATCTGGGAAAACTTTGAAAATCCACTGATGTCAGGATTCAATCAAGATGAGTATTACCAAATTGAAGATTTGGTACAACAATGTTTGATAGAGTTGTCCATAAAATTGGATCAATTACAACAGAAACAAGCAACAGTAGCAGAACCAAACATGCGGTCCTCACTGCCATTGCCAAAGGTAACAATCCCAAGTTTTAATGGGAATTACTTAAAATGGAGGCAATTTTTTGACTTGTTTACACAAATGGTAGACAATCAGCCACTACCAGCTGCTCAAAAAATGTGGTACTTGAAATCACATGTGACAGGTGAAGCTGAAAAATTGATAAGTCATTTCAGCATAACGGAGGACAATTATTCGGCAGCTTGGACATTACTGCAAGACCGTTATAATAACAAAAGGGTCTTGGCGTCCACGTTAATCGATGAACTTCTAAATCAGCCATCAGGCACATCAACTGTGGCAGCAGTTAAAAATTTACATGACACAACAAAAGAGTGTCTATTAGCACTAAACAATCTTGCCGTTCAAACGACATTTTGGGACCCAATTTTGTTACAGGTACTAATTAAAAAACTCGATCGGACGATGCTCATTAGATATGAGCAATCTCTGGCAAAACCAAAAGAGATACAAAACATTCAGGAGTTTTTAGCCTTTTTAGAACTACAGTTCCAACTGATGGAAGTTGTAGAACAAAAAGATAAGGTGGCTATAAAAATTAAAGCAAATCGAAATAACTCAGTGTCATCGGCTGTAACAGTTTCTAAAGGAAACAACAATTGCAAACTGTGCAATGTAGACAGGCACCCACTGTATCATTGCCGTAAATTTTTGCAATTTTCACCATCTCAACGATTGGATTGGGTGAAAAATCAACAGCTCTGTTTTAACTGTTTCAGAAATGATCATGTGGTGAACAAATGTTCATCAAGAAGTTGTACCAAATGTAATAAAAAGCATAACACGTTGCTACATTTGGAAGTTACAAAACAGAACATTCAACCTAGCTCAAGTGGGTACAACACCGCAGTTACCACAGCGACAGCAAACACATCCACAGGTCATCGTGATTATGTTCTCTTGCCAACTGCAAGAGTCAAAATAACTGCATCGAATGGAAATACAAGTGAAGTCCGAGCATTACTAGACTCTGGTTCGCAAGTGAACATAGTCTCTGAGCGTCTTGTCAAAAGGCTCAATATATCAAAAACAAAATCGTTATTGTGCATAGAAGGTATAGGAAAGGTTCAAAAAAATTCAACGCAGCGAGTTAACATCAAATTGCAATCACTTAACTCAAGGTTTACTACAGAAGTCGAAGCGTTTGTGCTTCCAAATATAGTTCCACCTCAACCAAGTTGCAGCTACGATATTTCCAAATGGAAGGTCCCGAACACCATTCAGTTAGCAGATCTAACATTTTTCCAACAAGGGAAAATTGATATTTTACTCGGTGCGGAGTTCTATTTTAGTCTGTTAAAGAAAGGTAAATTAACGCTTGCTCCTGGGCTGCCAGTCTTGCAAAATTCTACACTTGGCTGGATTGTCAGTGGCAAGGTTGCATCAAATACAGACAAATCAAACGTTTTATGTGCAGTTTTTGGCGGTGGGGCGGAGGTTGTTGATAATAACTCATCGTTAGAAGATGCAATTGAACGATTATGGCGAATGGATGAGGTGAATACAACAGAAAGGACATTATCTAAAGAAGAAAAATTATGCGAATCTCATTTTGTGCAGAACGTCCATACAAATAAAGAAGGACGTTTTGTGGTAAGGTTGCCGTTTCTGGAAAACTCATTGACGTTAGGGGAATCTCAAGAAACAGCTTGGAGAAGGTTCATCAGTCTTGAACGACGACTAGCAAAAAATGATGTTTTGCGGAAACAATATGTCCAGTTTATGGAAGAGTATGAGCGATTGGGTCACATGACTGAAGTAAACTTGGATTCCATGTTGACTCCAAGATATTTCATTCCTCATCATTGTGTACTAAAACCAGATAGTACAACTACTAAACTTCGAGTGGTGTTTCACGCATCCGCCAAAACTACATCTGGACACTCGTTGAATGATTTAATGTATAACGGACCGACAGTTCAAAGTGAACTCTTTTCAATTCTGCTCCGTTTTAGGCGACCACGGTTTGTTTTCACCACAGATATCGAGAAAATGTATCGTCAAGTTTTGATAAATCCTGAAGATCGGCGTTATCAACTTA
>NW_024035970.1:0-2879 GCF_002237135.1 Teleopsis dalmanni
AAATAATGTATTATATTTAACTATTTTCTTGGGAATTAAATTGTTTAAATATTTAAACAATTACAATCTCAGACTTCTATCCATTACTTCTCGCTCAAAAAGTGCTGACCGTCCCGCTATTAATTAATATTCAATAGTTTGAAGTAAAAACTGCAGCTCTCCTTTTAGTTATCTGGTAAGGTTGAACGGGTTCTTAACAAACCATCTAACATTTACTCTAATGAAATTTAACCCATTGATTAAAGTGAGGTCCGTCATATAAGGTTTACCTATTTTATTTTATATTATATATACAATATATAGTTAAAATAAAAATTGTAATATGATGTAATTAGTGATAAGATTTTGCAACTTATTGTTAGTCTCATTCTAAGAGCTGATACAATAAATAAATATATATATATTAAAAAAGAAAAACCTTTTTTTTAAGTTCTAAACATATAAAATGCAAAACAAAATTACTAAATGACAACACCGTTTTTTTTAAAGGATATATGAACAAAATAATGTGTTCTCGAATAAATAGTAACTATTTTTAATGCCTATAACATTGAATATTAAATGCCCTTTTTAAAAGGTGTATTAACACCTGGATTAAACATTAAATAAATAACTTAAATCAATAAAAATATGTTTTATAGTTCCTAAAACTTATTGAATTCATGTTTTCTAGTTTAATATTCTTGCCCTGTTTCAGTGTTTTACTTGTTTCAAATAAATCTATAAAAGTTAAAACAAATAAAATTAATTTAATAAATATTAATAATATTGTTAATAAGAAACTTGTTCAGTACCAGGAAAAAAGAAATAAAATAGAAATTTATTTGTATTGAAAAAAAATATCTCAAATCGAATAAATATACAGCACATGTTCATTAAAATTTCATGCAAATCACAGATGACATAATATTTTTTTCTTTATTTTTAGAATTATTTTTGTTCTCAAATGAGTGGACAATAACTACTCGTAAACAACATTCACTGAATTCGCATGAGATTAATGCCGAATATCTTTTGAAATCAAGCGCACTTCTTTATGTTTTCTGGAAGTGGTTTCAAATCAACAGGCCGTAAATTATCAACCACAGCCGGGACATACACAAAAAAGTGGTTGCATAGCAGCCAATCGACTCCATCTAGTCTACCAGTAGCTAAATTAATTAATTCTAAAATTTAAATATTATTTTTTAAATCAAAAATCAACACATTTTCATGCAAATATACGAAGACAATAGACATTTTTAAAATTCAAATTTGTACCGGATGTTTGAACTAAAAATGGATTCTAAGCTTTATTCGATAAAACTTTTTCTAAAATTTTTTCAACGGATGCACAAAGCTTCTCATTTGCTGTTGAAACAAACAATTTAAAGCTTTACACATTATAATGGCGGCAAGTTTAGACAAAAGCTAAATAGCCTGGCACTTAGACTGTATTGTTATTTATGAAAGTTCAAATAAAATGGTATTTGTAAAAACTTACAGTTCACCGGAAAGCTTTGGAGAGCTTTTAAGCTTTTCTTAGGTAAAAATTAACCTAAAATATACAGCTAGTTTAACTAAAAATCAAAGAATGATTTCATAGAAATCATAGAAATATCTGCAGAGATTCTCTTTATAAGCTATTCCAATCATTATCATTGGTTTCTTTAACTGCCTAAAGAACATAGGATCTGAGGCATTTTTAAAATAAGCATGCAGTCTATCATAATTACTGCATTTGTAGTCATAGTCTCACTTCACCATGTTTTTAATGCAGCATTAATTTTACGTATAGCGTATCAAGTCACAAGCTTTAGAGCTCTTTAAGCTTTCGCCAAATACTAGTGATAGTTTATTTATCGAAATAAACCTAAGAGGTGACAACGATAAATGGTGTATAGATATAGCAGGATTATGCTGAGGTAATTACTGATTTTCGTAACGTTAGAAAAATTTCATATATAATACAGCACTGATATTACAACCAGCATAAAATAGTGAATGCTATTCGATCTTGACGTAATCAGACGAGTTGGAACGGATCACACAGATCACGATAAGTTGATATATCAAAGATGCCACAGGTTGATGATAATTGAGAGTAACATAACATACGGCTAGCTTGTTATCAGTGCAGAACGAGGGTAATGGAGATATACAAAGCAGAAACACAAGAATAGGATTAAATGGGTCAAAAAATCGTAATGATGAAGCAGCAACTGATGAGCGATGTTTTTTATTGAATTTTAAGATCATCTTTCAATTGGAATAAATTTTTGGATACACTCGTGCTCTTTAAGTCAGTTTTATTAGATATGTCTAAATAAATAAAATGACTGGCAGCTTCTTAAGTATGTATTTCTGGGACAGTTCTGTATAATTATATAATTATACAAAAATCAGTTAATATGTTTATTATGTTCGACACATACTTTTTTATGATTTCGTGGAAATACAATAAAACTCGTATATATCAATACCGAAATACTCTTTTAAAATTCTTGTCTATATAAAATTTTATAATAGATTACTTAATTAACATAATAGATTAGTAATTTTATTATTTTCGATTACTTTCTAAATTTCATACAAAATAAAGAATAATAAGTTTAAGTAAAGAGTTATGATATTCGTGGATTTGGTTTACTAGCTCTATTTACGTGATATATGTCTAACAGAACATATCCTACTCTGCTTAGACGAAAGTCTATGTTAAAACTGAGAAAATACACTAAAAACTTTATGGTTCTGTAGTCCGATTAGTGCACCCTCAACTTGACCATTCCTTCATAGAATCGTTGAATCTAACTCTACACCTTTTCCTTCAACTACCGTTTTAAATACCTTTTTCGCTGAGGTACCTTCATCCAGTCTAACGACATAAACAACCTAGCAAA
>NW_024035971.1:0-2879 GCF_002237135.1 Teleopsis dalmanni
ATCATATAGACCGAGGCTACCACATCCAACCGGCTCTAAGCTCAGCCACGCATGAATTTATACGAAATGACAAGGTAAAACCACCATTGACGCAACCTTACGATGGTCCTTACCAAATACTAGAGCGAAATGACAAGACGTTTAGAATACTGATCGAAAACAAAGAACAAACAGTTAGCATAGATCGTCTTAAAGCTGCTTTCATATGTCCCGATACAGACATTGACATCCACAACAAATCAATGGTATACCACATCCAAACAACGTTAATGGCGACCAGTCTGTGCGACCAAATACAACAGCTAACCTGACAAAATCAGGACGCAACGTTCGCTTTCCAACCAAATTCAGTGACTCCATCACTTAGGGGGGAGTACTGTGGCAGCACCAAAAAATATAAATAAAAGAACTGTCAACAAGGCACAAAGGAGACAACAATATCCGCAGTTCCCGCCAGTAGTAGTTTGGAAAAAGAAAAAGCAGCACGTGAATAAGACGTAAAAACATAAATCTTAACTTTAAGAATATTTTATAATAACTAAGTATAAGAAATAAATAAACTTATCCATTACCAATACGGAGTGTTAAATTAACTTATCCATTACCAATACGGAGTGTTAAATTCGAAATAAACCCCAACATAAAAAACCACTACAAGCTAATTTAAGAATTCATTCTTTAAGCTAATTTAACTTATTGAGTGTAAGGTGTATTCGAACGTATTACATGCTTAAAACATTAACTAAACTAACTTTAACAAATTCTGGAGGCATATTGAGACCCCGAAATGTATTTTCTTAAGCTCGAATGATGATCTCCTAGCACAATTTCCTTCACTGTGTTATGGTTAGGCAAAGAAGTTGATAATCCACCGAAGCAAGACAAGTCTTCTCACTTCAATCACTTCTCGATCTTATTTAAATATATTGTACCATTCTTATCCTTGGCCCTTTTCCTTTAATAAAACTGTCTCAAAGTAAGCCACTTACATTATTTTCAGCGTTTTGACATAAGAAATTTTATTTGTTATATAAAATTTCAAACGGAGGTCTTGTTGAGTTGGGTGTGGCGTAGAAAAATATCTAAAAATTATAAAAATATATATAAACATATACATAAGTAAATATACTATATATAAGAGTAAAATAAAGCTGATCAGCCTATTGTTCTAACTCTATTTTTCTTTAATATTGACCAAAATGAAAAAAACTTTCGAAATCCCGACAGTTATCACAACCTTTAACTGTCAATTTCAAACTTTTAGTAGTCACTCCATCTAGCGTTTATTTCATACAACAATAAATGGTTGAAATATTTCATAGAAAATTTACAAATACAGCGAAATGTGCGAAAAAAGCTTTTAAAAGTCAAGTGACAAAATGAAAAAATTATTTCTAGTACCGTCGGTATACGAGGAAGGCTGGCTCCAGATTATAAATAGATCATATAAGAAGTTTTTTTAATCCTAGACCAAATTAAATAAATTATCAAAACTGCATAATTTTGACCAATAACTTTGCATTATGAGACCTATCCCCCTCCCACTTCAGTTTTTTAACAGATGTAGTAATTTCAGCCGATGATTAATAGGGCACTACGTATTCTTAGAGTGACACACATATAACATATGTATAAGTAAATAATTCTGAAAGCCATAGAAAACAAAATATAAAATAAATACCAACTTACACGCTTGAACTTGTCTTCTTCAAGTTTTTCCTTCAGCGACCGCCTCTCACATGTTCTGCATTTATTCTGCATATTAGGAGAACTCTTTGGAAGCAACTAACACCATCGTAAGTCATTGAACTCCGTGGCTCGTCTTGCAAAATGTATGCATGAAAGCTTACAGAAGCCTTTTCTTCTCAGTCAGACATTAAGAGTTAAAAATAATTACTGAATTAGTTACTAAGGAGAGATTAGTTAATCTAATAAGACAGAAAGTTGTCATAAAGATGTTTCATCCCTCCAGCACTTAGAGAAAGATGTTTATCTAAAACAGTTTCGTTTGAAACAAGTTTATCAGCCCGACGTACTTCTCTTAGTCTTGTATAGACTCCACAGATATAATAGATATATAGAATGAAAATTTTTTTAGTCTATAATAGCTATAGAGCTATAAGCGCTATATACATATATAAATTGATTTCGCTAAGGATTCGATAAGTTGGGAGTGATTTTTTTCCTGTATAGAAGGATTATTTTACAATAAGTAAGTAGTTATACAATTGACATCAAGTTATGTACATGATATCGAGAGTGATAGTAGCATATTCCATCATTTCAAAAATATCATAATGTAATAAGATCTGTCTGTCTAATGAAGTGAGGGCTTAACTTGTTTAAGTAATGTGGTACGAAGAGCTCTAGAAGTGACAAACTCAATAATGATCACGATCAATTGATACATGTGATTGGAGAACCCACAATAGATTCTCAGGGTAGAAATGTTGAATTAAGATGATGAAGTTAATGGAAAGGTTTATTCTCTTTTAGAAGTCAAAAAGAACGACTAACATAAGGACAACATTTAATTTAATCATTGCCAAGATTGTGCCAATGGGCAGTGAGTTATATACAGCTTATATTGCCACGAGAAGGAAAAGCGATAAGTCCCTCTATCCTTCCTTCCCTGTATATGCTAATGATCGGGATGGTTGGAATATTTATTTTTTGGATGGATGAAGGTGTACAACTGAGCGGTCTAAAAGAGAGAAAAGGAGATTGGACAACAATTAAAATAAAGTGAAAGGTTAGTAACAAAAATTTTTTTTAATGCAAAACTGTGGACAGATTGAAATAATTATAAACTGACTACAACCTGGATTATAATTGAGCTAAAATTTATAGTGAAATCAGCAATTAGGGATAGTTTGTCC
>NW_024035972.1:0-2879 GCF_002237135.1 Teleopsis dalmanni
GGCTTGCTGGAGTCGATATGAGATCATGTCTTCATATTTACCCCTGACAAGTATGACTATATCGTCAGCATAGCCTTGTGCCTCGAAATGTTTGACACTGAGTCCATGCAAGAGCTCGTCCACTGCAATTGACCACAGGAGTGGGAATAATACACCCCCTTGTGGGCATCCTCTTACAGTATGTGCTTTTATTTCGGCATTGCCGAGAATGGATTTATTCTATTTCTTAGTACATTGCTTATCCATGTGCGTGTCGTATCATCTACTCCTCTGTCATGGAGGCATCTTACGATATGTGAGTGATCAGTATTGTCAAACGCTCCCTCAATATCAAGAAAGCATCCCACCGCAAATTCTTTGCAATCTACAGACTCCTGTATTTTATTAGTAAGACTGAGTAATGCATGTGTGGTGGATTTAGTTTGTTGGTAGGCGTACTGGTTGCCGTGGAGTGGATTTATAGATAAATACTCTTCCCTTATATGCCTTTCCACTATCTTCTCCATAGTTTTTAAAAGAAATGTAGTCAAACTTATAGGCCTATGGGAATTAGGAAGTTCGCTAGGTTTACCTCCTCCTTTAGGTATGTATTTGACAATTGCTTCCTTCCAATTAGTGGGAATGATTCCCATCGCCAGCCCAGCTCTAAAGATATTAATGAGGTAGGGCATAAGGTGAGTTAGTCCCTTTTGTAGGAGTGCTGGAAATATTCAGTCTGCTCCAGGGGCTTTGAAAGGAGAAAATGAGTTGATCGCCCATTCAATTTTATCTTCAGTAAAGATTTTACGAGCAGTCTTCCAGTCATTGTTTCTCGGCCTTTTGGCCACCAGGGAACTAAGCTGGGAGATTGATTGGTCGTAAATTGTAGATCCCGGAAAGTGTACTTCTGTTAGAAGTATAAGTGACTCTTTGCAGTCATTGGTATAAAGACCATCAGGTCGTTGGCTTGGGATTGGGAATGGGATTAGTGTGGCTTTTCGAGATGACCCTTTGGATTTTTGCGCTACTGCTTCACTTTTGAATCTCTGAGCAAAAGCCTCTCCATGATTCTCTTTTTGCCCTTCTAATTTCTTTATTGTAGGCGGTGAGAGCATTTTTATAATTGTCCCATTCACCGTTGGTTTTTGCCTTGTTGAAGAGTCTTCGGGATTCGACTTTTAGCTTGGCTAACGTTTTATTCCACCATGGTGCACTTCTGTTGCCGGTCTTATTTTTCACCGGACAGACCTCATGGTAGGCATTTATAATAGTTGTGTTTAAGGCAGCATCAGCTATTTCTAAATCATGAATGTTGTTTATCGTATGTTTATTACTGCCTAGATTGGCCTTGAGTTCGTCAGTATAAAGATCCCATTCTGTGGCCCTTGGCACCCTATACGGGTCCCTTACTTTCATATTTAGATCAATTTCAAATCTTATCTGACGATGATCAGACATGGATGTTTCTGCTGAAACATTCCAGTTTTTGATAAAATGTTTTATAAATTGTGTAGCTAGGGTGATGTCTAATACCTCTTCCCTGATTCTGTTTATAAAAGTGGGCTTATTGCCCGTATTCAACATATTTAGGTTGTTACCAGTTATAAATTCAAATAGACACTCACCTCTTTTATTGATATCGGTGCTACCCCAGATCGTGTGGTGTGCATTAGCGTCACTTCCAACGATGAGTTGCCTCTTGCTTTTAACACTGTAGTCTACTAGTCCTTTCAGTGATAGGAAGTCTAGGTCTTGGGAGTCTCCAGGTAGGTAAGATGAGCAGACAATGAGCTCTGTGTTACTTACTGGGGTGTCCACAGAAATTATAGCTGCTACCTGGTCCTTGTTGGTGTGCTGTGAAATAATGAAAGTATTAATGTCATCTCTTACCACAATACAAGCACGAGGTCGACCATGGCTGGCATGATCGTACAGTAGCTTACCTTTTATTCCTTTTATCTGGTTCTCATATACATATGGCTCCTGGATAAAGGCTAGGTCAATCTTTTCAGATAGAAGTCGCTGTGTCAACACCGCCGTAGCAGCTTTGGCGTGTTGAAGATTAACCTGCAGGCACCTCATCATTTTATTGGTATCGTCCTTTACCGTTCCGCATCCACTTGGGCAATTTTGTCCCATGAGTGGGTGCTTCCTGTCGAGGGGATCTTGAAGCTGGTTTCTTTGGCCCTTGCTTCTGGTCCTTTATGCTAGATACCGGTGTGCCACCCTGCTGTTTTGAGGTGCTGGGTCCGACTTCAGTTCGGGTGCTGTCCCGTGTGACCTTAACCGTCTCACTTGGCTTATCTGCCTGTGCTTTTGAGGTACTGGGTCTATCACCTGAAAGCGGCCTTTTGGATGGAGGCACCTGTTGCTTAACGTCACTGGGTTTCTCTGTCGTAAATGGCCTTTTTGTCGTCAGTTTCTTGGGTCCAGTTGGCTCTCCCTTCACACGTACGTGAATTTGTGTGAAGTTCAGATACAGCTTCCCTGCCTGACCGACTATCCAATTTTTGGATTTTTCGTCCACTGAGATCGTAACGGTTTCCCCACCATTCTTATCTTTCTCAGTCCTGAGAATTCTCCACGATGATGTGCAAATGCCACCATTTTGTTTTTCCAATTGGGACATCAGAATTTCTGGTGGTAGCACAGCAGAGGGGGGAATAAATGTGATGCACACATAGGTTTTGGGCATCTCTTCGCCCTGAAACACTTTGAGAATAGCATCCGGGAATGGTTTGAGTTTTGGGACACAGGTGGTCAGCCAGTTCCTCGTTTCACCATTGCAGCATGTTAATGAGAGCCATCCGTCTCTGTTAACAATGGTGATGAAGCCGTAGACACTATTGTGCTTGGGAAGTTTGTCAATTTCTTCCAGGAGCTTCGATTTTATCAACTCC
>NW_024035973.1:0-2873 GCF_002237135.1 Teleopsis dalmanni
AACTGCTAGTCCGCTTTGACCCTTCGCTTTTTCCGATTTTTATAACATCATACGTATCGTTTGATTTAACTCTCTCGACCTCGTAAGGTCCTAAGTATTTTGGTTTTAGCTTCAGTCCTCCCGAAAACTGCGTCCTTTTGATTGCGACTACGTCGCCTACTTTGTACTTTACGGCTGGCCTGCGTCTTTGGTTATATGCATTCTTATTTTCTAACTGGATTTTCAGTATTTGTTGCTTTGCGCGTTGCCTCATTTCTTCTCGGTCTTCATTAAAAATCGTTGTAATTTCCTCTTCGATAATTTTTTTGATCTGAATATCTTCCTTTGTTTGCATTTTAGCACCAATTAATAATTCAAAAGGCGTCGTTCCAGTACTTCTGCAATACGTGGAGTTTATTATCTGCTGCACTTTGTCAACATTTTTATACCATTTAGTTGGATCTGCCATGCTTAATTTTGCCAAAACTGGTGCAATTATGCTATTCAATCTTTCGACTTGTCCGTTGGCCCTGGCTAAGCCCGTAGTAATTTTGATGTGTTTAATACTTTCACCCTCGCAGTACTTACGAAAATCATCTGAAGAGAAAGCAGCACCTCGGTCTGATATTATTTGATTAGGATTACCAAAAACTATGCTTTGCGTACGCAATCGGGATATAGCCTCGTTAGCTGATGTGGTTCGAGTTGGATATATCCAACAGAATTTAGTAAAAGAGTCAATAACGACAAAGATATGCTTATATTGTTTGTTCGTTGATTCTAATGGTCCCAAAAAATCAACATGGTACGTGTGTAATGGTATACTTTCTTTAATCAATGAGTGTAGTTCGCCTTCTTGCTTACCCTGCTTCCGATTCACAACGATACATGGAATACAATTCATAATGTGTTTTTGTATTTTTTCTTCCAATTGAGGTATAAAATAGTCATTTCGGAGTAGTTCACTTGTTTTTTTTTACGGCAAAATGTCCCTTTTCATGTGCATGTCTAATTATTTCACGCTGCATACTCTTAGGTACAACAATAAGTTCTTGGTCATTTCTCAGCTTATACAACAACTCTCCTTTCTTAAAATAATCGTTGTATGAAGATTTTTCTTGTAGAATATCCGATATCGTTTTCAGGTTTTCGTCTTGCATCTGTGCTCTCCGTATTTTAGAAAGAATATTATCTTCATCTATGCACATAACGGCGTAGCGGCTTAAAGCATCAACATGCTTCATTCGCGAACCAACACGATGCTGAACTTCGTAATCGTACTCCTCTAAGAACAATATCCAACGGGCTACTCTCGTGCACAAGTCTTTCTTTCCCAATGTCATCGCAAATGCGTTACAATCAGTAACGAGCTTAAAATGCATACCCAGAATGTATACTCTAAACTTTTTGAAAGCTTCAATAACAGCCAATATTTCTAGTTCGTAACTTGTATATTTTCTTTGTGCGTCAGTGGTTTTTTTTACTCATATAATACACAGGATGCCATTGTTCGTCGTCTGGTGATTTTTGCAATAAAACGGCTCCATATCCTTCTATCGAAGCATCTGTATGCACTTCCGTTTCAGATTTTTGATTAAAAATGTTTAGTACCGGTTTTTCGCTTAAGATGGTCTTCAACGTATTAAATGCAGTAATCTGTTCATCTTTTATTTCAAATTTCACATTTTGTTTCCTTAAATCTGTTAAAGGCTTGGCAATTAGCGAGAATTTAGGTATGAATTTTCTAAAATAACTCGCCAACCCAAGAAAACTTTCCAATTGTTTTAATGTTTGCGGCAATTTGTATTTGCGTAGAGCTTCAACCTTAACTTCTGACGGTGATATTTTTTGATCTTGTATTGTGTGCCCTAGAAATTCCACTTTTCTCATTAGAAACTTGCACCTCTCCGTGAACGGTAATCTACGCGGCCTAGAATAAATGGGTGTTTCGTCTTTGAGCACTATGTACATCGCCACTTGTGTTGTTTTACATTGATTCGGCTGATAATTTATGATCATTTCACGTACCTGTCGTCTCGCATTCTCACTAGCGGTTTTGTCGATATCAATCGTTTTGTTGTCATTTACTAAGTCAATTTTCATTATTTTAGCTTCTTCGTCTATGGGATCGTCTTCGTCGAGGATTTTACGAACGTTTATACCATCACGATTAAATAAAATTTCAGCGTATAAGCATAGTTCTTCGCCAATGATCACTTGTAAGTCCATGCACCGAATTGGAACGACATAAAAATCTAATATGAACTCATTATCGTCAATTTTAATTAAGTTTTTAAAATGTCCAATCGGTTTAATCCTATTTGAATTGCGATCACTACCGAAACCAATTAAACATACGTTACATTTTTCTAAGATAGGCTTATTCAACTTGTTGTATAAGTCTTCGCGAATTATATTAAATTTACTGCCTGTATCGAATAGGGCTGCGCACTGTAAATTGCCAATAAAAATGGATTTGGTAGTTAAATTGTTTTTTTTGCTGTAAACTGCGCGTATTTATTTTGTTTTCGGCTTGTTCACAGTTTTTAGAAATATGTCCGTACTGGTTGCACTTAAAGCATTTAGTACCTCGATTTTTATTTTTGCAATTCATGGACAAATGTCCCTTTTCACCACAATTGTAGCATTTCACTTCTGTTTTATTTGTTGAGAAACTTTTCTTTTCGCTTTGTTTAAAATCGTTAACTTGCTTACTTTTTTCACACATTGTTTCATATGATCTTAATTTGTCTTTAAATTCATTAAGGTTCTTTGCACCATATAGTATCATTTTATTTACATAACCGTCTCTAATTCCATCTATTATATACTGAATCAGCGCTTCGTCTTCGATATTGCCGCGAGATGCGATATCTTTCATTTGATAAAAATAT
>NW_024035975.1:0-2871 GCF_002237135.1 Teleopsis dalmanni
CAACTGGGTTAAAAACTTTAGCACATAATCAATTAGAATAGTTAAAAGTTCAATCACTTGAGCGCGTTTCAAAATGCAAAAGTGCATTCCTAAAAAAGCAAAAGTGCAATGAAAATAAAATTATTTTTTTATTTATATGTAGATAATTGAAAATTTCAAAGCCCTTGACATAGTTCGGAAGTAGAAAAAAGTGCAATCCCATTCAACAATGTAAAAACAAATTTTAAAAATTTAAAACGAATCCAATTAATAGCGAACTCTAAACTAAAAACAAACTAGACAATGCAATAAGTTTTTGTGTCTGTTTGAATAAGAGGAAAATATGAGGGGTACTCAAGTGCAACACCTGAAAAACTAGCAAAAGGTACTAGAGCGTTTTATATACTCGTACATACTTGGAATTATTGTGTTTTCTTATTACAAACGACTTGAAGACATTCACAGAATTACAGAAGTATTTTCCAGCAAGAAAATGAAAAATGTGTGAAAAACAATTATTGTACTAAGTTTCAACAACAATGACCTCTGCTTTTATGTTTTTACTTAATTCATTTAACTTTACTTAAACTGCGGTTATAATTTCTATTTCATGGTAGAAAATTAATAATTAATACTCTGAGGTTTGCGTGTGAAATTGCAGTACTTGTGGTGGAGGATATATTTACATAAAGTATCTCTTGCAATATATAATATTATTTATACTCATATTTTCACAAAATGTTCAATTATAAATGAATTATGATTCAACTCCTATTCAAAGTTGAAGCCAAATGGTTCCAATAGGGTTGGAAAACAAGAGACCACCTATACTGTTTTTATGGATGTGCCCGAAAGCAAATAAATATTTTTTATATCCATTATTCAAGTATTAAATACTGAATTTATTGCAAAACATTACGTTAAGCGTAAAATACTATCAAAAGTTGAAATTAGTTTTGTATATTTTCTAATTAATATTCTTAATAGTTGAAATATCTTCAGCCTTTTAATATTGAAAATGAAATTTGTATTCTTCTCATTTTTTAAGTTTTTAGTGCTATTAGCTGGCACTTCTTTAAATATTTAGTTTTTTTTTTTGAGTTAACGGCCATTTGAACTTTAGTTTATCTTAACATACATTACAATATATATCAGCTTAGTTAAATCAGCTTAGTCAGCTTAGATTAAAAAAAAAAAATAATCAATAAAATATAAAGTGCTCTCATATCCAAACAAATTTTAGAAATAATAGATATTTATATGTTATTTACAAATTTTTAATGATTATTATTGTTAACAAAACTGAATATGTTGCTCTTTGAACTATTATTTTTATAAAATAAAATAGTTATTAAATAAAATTGATATTTTATTGCTAAAAAAAAATAAACTTTAATGCTTAATTAAAAATAATTATGAATTCAGAGTTACTTGCAACCTGTGGTTAGAAAATTAAATGCCATCTTCAAATTACATTGTAGATATATGCGCGTCTTATACAGCATAAGCAGTGCAGACATCAAAGTATCTTCAATAATTGTGTAGACACTGATTTCAAATACATTATTTAATAAAAGATATTCATTTTTATTACTCTTGAATATAAAATGTTTGTAATGTGGAACCCCGCAGACAAATCCATAAAAGTGTGCAATCAACTTAGGTTAAGAATTTATGCTTGATGATTAAGAGAGGCTAAAGTTTAAGTGTAATTATGCAATAAAAATTAATAAAAAATAGTATAAACATACATACTGTTTTGAAGAGCATACCACATTTGTAATTTAAATTAAAAGTAATTAAATAATATAAATAAATATAGCTATTAATACATTTAAGATGATATTTTTAAAGCATTAAACAGTCTACTTATCAAACGAAATTTAAAATAAAAATTAAATTAAAAGTGTGAGTAATAAAAAAATATTTAGTTTATTTATTTAATTTGTTAATATACGACTTAAAGCAAAAAAATCTTATCAATATTTCACATATGATGATGTTGGAGTTCGTGTAGAAAAAGTGATATTATGTACCAAAATTATTTTTTTGTTCCAATACATCTTCGAGGAATGCCGACTTATCGTGTTGAAGGACATAGTAAAGCAATGACTTCAAAAGCGATGCAGGTGGTAGTTAAACTAGTGATATAACTTTCTGTATCGGAAAAGTCAAGAGTAAGCACGAAGTTAAGTACAATCCACGACGAGACACCGTTTTGACCGAGAAACCAGCAGGTGGGTGTCTGTACTTCAAATTAAAGCGACCTTTAACTAGTAATGCTTATTGGCGTATATTAAACAATACTATATAAGTAAATAAAAAGATATCACAACAAATAAAACCGTCCGTATCGATATAGATACAGATATATAGATATAGATATAGATATAGATATAGATATAGATATAGATATAGATATAGATATAGATATAGATATAGATATAGATATATCCCAGTAGAAAACGGATCGATCCGTCATCGAAGACGTCTTCAAGACATGGATACATACATGAAGACCGATCGATCCAAATGTATGACGGTCTTCGAAGACACTTTCATACAAATTAGCCAAATGTCTTCAATGAATTTTTGTGTACATGTCTCGAAGACCGTCTCGAAGACCATGTCTTGCATAACGGACGCATTCGACAGAAAGTTGTGCGCTCTTAGTGCAGTGCTCATATAATTTTTTCACCCTTTTTTTATTTCTACTCTTTTATTGCGCTCTTTAAATTTTAAATGAATTTCAATTTTCTCTTTAAATAAGTAGAAAGAAATTGTTGTATTTTGTACTTTTATTTATTTTATATAAAAATTTCTTACATTACATTCAAAATTAAAAGTTTTAAAAGCAAATTATAAATTTTATTATAAATTTTATTAAGATAT
>NW_024035976.1:0-2870 GCF_002237135.1 Teleopsis dalmanni
ATATATATAAATATATAGTATATATATATATAAATATATAGTATATATATATATAAATATATAGTATATATATATATAAATATATAGTATATATATATATAGATATATAATAACACTTCGTATATATATATAGATATATAGTAACACTTCGTATATATATATAGATATATAGTAACACTTCGTATATATATATAGATATATAGTAACACTTCGTATATATATATAGATATATAGTAACACTTCGTATATATATACATTGTGACCGAAAAGTTTCCGGAAAATTTTAAATAAAACGCAAAATTCTTAATCTTCATCAATATTTATTTTATCTCCTTCAAAATATGCTCCATTAGAAGCGATACACAAATGCCAACGTTTCTTCCAATCATCAAAACATTTTTTATAGGCGCTTTCCGGTATGGCTTTGAGTTCCCTCTGCGAATTCTGTTTTACGTCTTCTATGGATTCAAAACGCGTTCCTCTGAGTGGTAATTTGAGGTTGGGAAACAGGAAAAAGTCACACGGTGCAAGATCAGGTGAATACGGTGGCTGTTCGATGGTATTTATTGAATGTTTGGCCTTAAAATCGTTGATAATGTTGAACAAATTGAGGTGAATCGGAACAAGCCGGGCGTTGACACGTCGCATACACAAATTGTCCACCAAAATCAAACGAGCCATCTCACGACCGATGCCTAGCTCTCGTGCTATCTCTCTAACACTCACATGAGGATTTTTGAACACGATTTCCTTTGCCTTTTCAATGTTTTCGTCGGTGGTAGAGGTCGAAGGTCGTCCAGAACGCGGCATGTCTTCGACGGTCGTACGACAGTCCTGAAAGGCTTTGTACCACTCATAAACTTGAGTTTTCGATAAAACTGATTCCCCATAAGCCTTTTGTAGCATTCGCAACGATTCTGCACACGAAATTTCGTTCGAAAAACAAAATTTGATGCAAACTCTTTGTTCAATATTTTTTTCCATTGTTTTTTTCGCAACGCACTACTGAGGTGAACTGGTTTCAACAGCTGCCGTAAACGAACTGTCCGACAGATGCGCCATTTTTTGGCATAGTAATTAAGGCAGTGCTTCCACTACATAAACTTAAAATATCGAAAAATATACAGCGCCGCGAATTTTAAATGAGAATTCCGAAAGCTTTTCGGTCACAATGTTATAGATATATAGTACTTCGTATATATACATATTATATATGTAAACTATTCATATATTTATATATAATATACTAGATAACCCGACAAACGTTGTTTTGCCTTAGAAATTATTTCTAGTTTCTAGATAAATTCTAGTGTAGACAAAAAGTAACTTACTTATTATAAGTGTGTAAGTATGTGGTATATGCATGAAATAGGCATGGAGCGCTATGAACGGAAAGGAAAATAAAAATAACAAACGCCAAACAATATTATTTTTAAGTTATTATAGTTT
Organism: Teleopsis dalmanni; assembly: GCF_002237135.1. Classification (NCBI taxonomy): domain Eukaryota; kingdom Metazoa; phylum Arthropoda; class Insecta; order Diptera; family Diopsidae; genus Teleopsis; species Teleopsis dalmanni. The sequence continues at coordinate 1,450 of NW_024035976.1, forward strand.
ATTTATTAAATTAATAATTTAAAATCAATAGATTTGTATGATACCAAGTTCCCTAGCAACAACTGTTGTATCTTCAAATTTAAATTGTCTTGGATTGACTATAAATAATAATAATGATAATGAGCCAGTAACATTAACCAACAACAGTCGAAGATAAAAGCACTCAGTGTGTTTTGGATTAACTGTAAATAAGCGTTCGATTTAAATAAATTGAGACATGCATCAACTGGTGAAACTTGCTTGAGGGGCATCATTTTTTTGTTTGAGCCCATGTGAAATAGCGTGGTACTTGTGAATAGAGTAATGTTCTTGCAAAGGCACCAAAATCATCCGTACTATTACACAAAAAAATGCAGTGAGTGTAGATTTAGGTGGATTTGTACCACGATCAATCACTGTCTCGTTCGTGAAAAATACACGCTGACCGTTTTTAAGATGGACGGCTAACTGAACAGCTGCTGGATCCCCTTCATGAATTAGAAAACCGAAGATACGCCAAGCAGCTTCATGGGAGCTGATGTACCGACCAATTTGGTAGAGCGTAATTTCACCGTTTTTGTTCATTGGAGGAGCATTTACATTAGTATTTTCTACTCTAAACACAGCCATATCACTGCCTTTATGGCCATACTTATATATTTGATGCTCTTCACAGAACTGCAAAACTCAACATTAATATGAGCATTGTATGTCTTGCTTAGCAGAGGCGTATACGGCACCACCCGCCATTGTCCCCCATTATCGGGATTTCTTCGACGATATTGTATTGTTATAGTATCATTAGTCAAATCTTTAGAAAAATTTTTAGTACATTTTCCATCTACCATGCAAGGCGAAGACGAAGAAACGAAGTGGATGTAAATTTATGTCAAAAAAATAAAAAATTTTTTGTTAAAGCAATAAGGATATTTTTGCTGGGTAGGGACTCCCTAATCACTTTAACGGTATGAAAAATAGATAGTAGCCGATTCTCAGACCTACTGAATACGCATATAAAATTTGGTAAAAATCGGTAAAGCCGTTTCGGAGGAGTACGGTAACTAACATTGTGACATGGAAATTTTATATATAAGACGGCAAATAGACATCGTTTGGCCTTGTGACTTATTGATGGTCTTTGCAAATGCCAATCTAATAGGAAATTGAACGCGTTTGAATTAAATTGGCTTGCCTGTGAGAATCATTGGAATTCGTGGCAATAAAACTTTTTCGTTTCGGAACTTGCCATTCAAAATTGTGGCTGCGATAATGTTTTTCATCAATTTTTTAATTACCAATCGCGTACTATTATACTATTGTATTGTATGTGTACATCTGGAAATACGCGGTCAATGAGAGCATTTTGGTAATCAACGATAGTGCAGAAATTAGGGGGCAGTTTTATGAATTCAGTTTTTTCATAGACAACAACTTTTCATATC
>NW_024035977.1:0-2864 GCF_002237135.1 Teleopsis dalmanni
GGTAACATTCATCAAATTTAATGAGTCTAGCAATTAACTTGCAGCAATTAATTCAAGATGTCTAAATAATAATAATTCATTAAACAGAATAATATAACAATTTTGCATGATTTGCATAAGGAATTATTTGAAAATAATTTCTGTTGTACGAATACGAGAACGAGTACGCGTGATTATCGTACATTGTCTATAAAGTTTTGTTGTAACATTGAAAAAGTGTTGTAAATTTTTTGCATTGCTATTTACTGTTATTCACGATTTAAAAAATTTTTGTTGCATTTACCATATTGAGTGGTGCTCGTGTCGGTTATCTTCATTTCTTGAACTTCGAATTTATTACTACATTTTTTGTTTATCATAATCAAACGTAACTGTAAATAAGAAATTAACATGAATCGACTAGAAGAAAAAGTGAAGCCCAAAGATCGCAGACAATCCGCGTAATATATTTTCGAGATGGAGTTTCTGGTGGATGAAAAAAATATTTCATAAGGGTTTGCAAGGACCACTTGAAGAGGAAGACTTATATCAGCACCGTAAAGACTTAGATAGTGAACGAGTAACTACAAAGTTTTCGTAAAAACAAGACTGTGCAATAATCCGTTCGCGTAGTTTAACTGCTGTGTATTTTATTTTAGAAGATTTAGTGTTTCCAGCAGAGATCGTAGGCAAACGTATTCGTGCCAAATTGGATGGCACCCAAATTATATATAAAGGTGCATTTGGATAAGAATCTACAAACGACCATTGAGCACAAAGTAAGTGTTAAATAACACTTATTTCATTAAATCTTTTTTTGCGCTTGTGTTTTTTGCTGTTTAAAATTAGTGGTCCAATGTTTCGTTTACGCTTCATTGCTCAAACTGAATTGTAGCTTATTCATATATTGGTAACATTCATCAAATTTAATGAGTGTAGCAATTAACTTGCAGCAATTAATTCAATATGTCTTAATAATAATAATTCATTAAACAGAATAATATAACAATTTTGCATGATTTGCATAAGGATAAGGAATTATTTGAAAATAATTTCTGTTGTACGAATACGAGAACGAGTACGCATAATTACCGTACATTGTCTATAAAGTTTTGTTGTAACATTGAAAAAATATTGTAAATTTTTTGCATTGTTATTTACTGTTATTCACGATTTAAGAAATTTTTGTTGCATTTACCATATTTGAGTGGTGCTCGTGTCGGTTATCTTCATTTCTTGAACTTCGAATTTATTACTACATTTTTGGTTTATCATAATCAAACGTAACTGTAAATAAAGAAATTTAACATCAATCGGACTAGAAGAAAAATTGAACGCCCAAAGAATCCCTACTCAACCGCTAATATATTTTCGAGATGGAGTTTCTGGTGGATGAGAAATATATTTCATAAGGGTTTGCAAGGACCACTTGAAGAGGAAGAGTTATATCAGCACCGTAAAGACTTAGATAGTGAACGAGTAACTACAAAGTTTTCGTAAAAACAAGACGGTGCAATAATCCGTTCGCGTAGTTTAACTGCTGTGTATTTTACTTTAGAAGATTTAGTGTTTCCAGCAGAGATCGTAGGCAAACGTATTCGTGCCAAATTGGATGGCACACAAATTATAAAGGTGCATTTGGATAAGAATCTACAAACGACCATTGAGCACAAAGTAAGTGTTAAATAACACTTATTTCATTAAATCTTTTTTTGCACTTGTGGTTTTTGCTGTTTAAAATTAGTGGTCCAATGTTTCGTTTACGCTTCATTGCTCAAACTGAATTGTAGCTCATTCATATATTGGTAACATTCATCAAATTTAATGAGTCTAGCAATTAACTTGCAGCAATTAATTCAATATGACTAAATAATAATAATTCATTAAACAGAATAATATAACAATTTTGCATGATTTGCATAAGGAATTATTTGAAAATAATTTCTGTTGTACGAATACGAGAACGAGTACGCGTAATTACCGTACATTGTCTATAAAGTTTTGTTGTAACATTGAAAAAATATTGTAAATTTTTTGCATTGCTATTTACTGTTATTCACGATTTAAAAAATTTTTGTTGCATTTACCATATTGAGTGGTGCTCGTGTCGGTTATCTTCATTTCTTGAACTTCGAATTTATTACTAATTTTTGGTTTATCATAATCAAATGTAACTGTAAATAAAGAAATTTAACATGAATCGGACTAGAAGAAAAATTGAACGTCCAAAGAATCCCTACTCAACCGCTAATATATTTTCGAGATGGAGTTTATCAAAATTTATCTTTCTTATATTCCAAATTTATATTTTTATGTATATTTGCTTATAATCTTCAAAAATTTATCACCTTTCTTTATACACAAGTAAACATATGTATGCTTATATACATATGTTCACATGTATGTATATATGTTTGTAAATAAAATCTTTGTCGTAAAGAGTTTTACATTTAATCTACCGGCATATATTTTTCAATGCCCAAGGTCAAAATTATTAATCATATAAGGTGGTTGGTTAGTTGGTTGGTTGGGCGTGAAATTGTGTAGATTCTGTGTAAAGAGCGATGAGAGCGCATTAAATTCTATTGTCGGTAGTGCAAAAAAAAATTTCATATTTCTCTTCTGCTCCGATACAAGCAGTCGTATATTTCAGTCTGCCTCTAACTTGCTACGATTGTGAACGTGTGCTGGAATTTTTTTTTGTTCGAAAAGTCGAATCTTATTTAAAAAATTATAAAGTTAAAATATTGTTGTATTAAGAAAAAGCAAAAAATATAAAAAATAAAAACAAGTAAAGGAGAAACAAGTAAACATTTGCTACAAATTTTGCCTGGTTGATTCATTGTCGTCGTCGTCGTTGAAGTGTTTAACAAGACGTTTCGGTA
>NW_024035978.1:0-2862 GCF_002237135.1 Teleopsis dalmanni
TTTCCGATGCTTCGAGTACTTTTGAGAACGGAATATTTCGAAAAGTTTACCACGAAGAGTGTAAGAAAGAGTGTGGTTTTGTTTTTTGGTTTTGATTTTTTGAGAGTAATATAAAATTTCGTTGCGCCAAATCATACAAAATTTGCCGCGCAAATATTTAACAAAAAGTAGTTAAAATTGAAAGTAGTAGCATATTGTGTTATTACTGTATAAAAAATAATAAATTGTGACAATAAAGATCAGTATTTATATAAAAAGATGGGGAAAAAATGTATTAAAGGTTGTAAAGAGTTTAAATCCCTTTATAAATTCCCGGACAACAATGAGGAACGAAGGTAAACTTTGCATTTCAGTTTTACGTAAATTTGTGGCATAAATGTTTTGCATAATTATTTTACAGTATATGTGGAATACAGTATATGTGGAATAACAAATATGGATGTGTTAATTAAAATATTTGTAAGTAGTAATACATGTTCGTAATGATAAAGCAATAAAATTATAAAAATTTATAATAAAAACACTGATTTTTTGCGAATAACGTTTCCAGATTTTTTTTTTAATATTATTGAAAATATTAATTTCAATCAAATAATATTTAAAATTATTATATAAAAAAAAATCGTTATAAAAATGTTTTTTATATTTCTTGTAGTTCTTATCCTATACCAGCAAATAAAAATTGAATATGAATCTTACTAATCATAAATGTTAAATAATCTACAAAGTAGATGTTTAAATGTATTGTATTTTCAATGGCATGTATTTATTGAAATTTAATTGTATATCGTATGTAAAAAGTAAATAATTGTTTTTTAGCATAGCAATTTGTGTGAAAATAATTGAAGCGTCTGCAAAGACAAAACTAACTTTGTGTTCTTATTTGTAGTTAAATATGTTTATTTTTTATTGTTGATCCTTTTTATGTAACTACTCAAATATACTTGTTTTTCTTTATAATTAATTTTTATTTTTGTATTTCATTTAATTCTGATAATTATTTACCAAATTAGAACAGAATGGATGAAGCGCTTAGGAGTAGTTGGGCAAACTAAATATATGTTTGCCTGTAACAATCATTTTTCTGTCGAAATGATGTGTTCTGCACGAATTTCTAAATGCGCAATCCCGGACGTTAATTTGGATTTAAGTTATATTAGTAATTTAAATAAAAATGTAATTAACAACGAAAGTAATGTGGAAAATGAAAAGCAAAATCACCTCTCTAGCATAGGAGTTAGTAAAACCTTTGATAGGAGTGAAATTTCTGTTTGTGGAAGAGAGGTCCAAACAGACAATAGTCTTTCTGAAGCAACTCCCAGAAAAAGAAAACTTAACGAAAAATATTCAGAAATTTTAATAAAATTAAAAAATTTAGAGAAGGTAGTTGAAGAAAAAAATGAAATTATTAAAAGTAAAGAAGTAAAAATTAGGGAAAAAAATGAAAGTTTAGAAAAAATTAAAGAAGAGAACAAAGAGTTGCTTTTAAAATGTAATACTATTGAAAGTGTTACAAGCAATTTAGATGAGAGTTTGATAGATGAGCTTTGTAGCAAGCTTCCACAAAATATGCAGGTATGTGTAAGAAATTGTTTTCGAAACAGTAATCGTCATTCACATGGGTATCGCTATGATTCTAAGTTGAAAACAATAGCATTAGGAGTTTATTTTCTTTCACCCCTAACTTACAGACATTTACGCGTAAGTTTTAATTGACCATCAGAACGAACCTTACGAGAGTTCGCCACAAGTTGGCCCAAGTCTCCAGGCTGCACGCATAGTAGTATTAAAGCTTTGGAGTTACGAAGTCGTGGCTTCTCATACGAACAAAGATTCGTTTCTGTATCCTGCGATGAAATGTCTTTGAAAGGTCACCTTCAGTATGACAGACATAATGACAAAATAGTTGGGCTTGAAGATTTTGGTGGTGAAGATCGTACTTGCAAAATTGCAAGTACTGTCTTGACTTTCATGGTACAAGGAATCGCAGGAGTAAGATGGTCTCAACCTCTTGCATACTTTTTTGTAAATGGAAGTTGCAAGGGTGAAGTTCTGAAAACGTATGTTATTGAAGTAATTCAACAACTTCAGGGCATTAATCTTTACCCATGCCATTTCGTTTGTGATCAGGGTAGAAACAATATTAAATTAGCTAAGTTATTAGAAGTAGATGTACATCACCCTTTTTTCAATGTCAATGATGAAAAGATATTCTTTTTTTATGATGCACCCCATTTGATAAAAAGTACCAGGAATTGTTTAGAAAATAGCAGTAATAATGTTATATTTAATAATTGTAAAGTAAGTTGGGAAGATATTGTTCATTTTTTTAATATTGATTCAAAATCAACTATTCGATGTGCGCCTCACTTGACAAATGCACATATTAGGCCCAATTCTTTTCAAAAAATACGTGTCAGATTTGCTTCTCAAGTATTTAGCAACACAGTTGCATCAGGAATGAGAGCATTATGTAAATCAGGTTTAATTGATTCAAGTAATACGAGTACTGTTAACACTGCTGAATTTGTTCTGTTTTTTAATAATCTTTTTGATGTATTCAATTCAAACAGCACCAGTAGCTTAGGACTTAAAAAAGGCTTTTGCGGATCAATTGAACAATTGGATTTTCTGCAAAAAGCCGAAATTCTTCTCAAATCCATTAGATTTGAAGACAACGAAGGTAACAATATTGTTAAGAACTTCTCTTTTATTAAAGGGTGGCTTCTCAATATTAACAGCCTTCAGCATATATGGCAATATTTAGCCTCTAAGAATTTTCAGATTTTAATGACCAGAAAGCTTTGTCAAGATGTGATAGAACATTTTTTTGGACAAATACGACGTGGTGGAGGCAATTGT
>NW_024035979.1:0-2858 GCF_002237135.1 Teleopsis dalmanni
ATTGTCTTCAATATTAATATCAATATATTTTCCAGGAACTAAGTCACTATTTAATTTGTTTTGATTTAATTTCTTTTTTTTTAATATTTCGTAGTTTAATGATTTTGTTTCTTTATTTATTTTGATTTTTTTAATATTTATTTCACTACACTTCAAAATTATTGCGTCAATTCATTTATAAAACATAGCGTCATCTGAGGCAAAATTCAAATACGTTGCTATGAACACTAAAAATGAGAGAGAAAGCAAAGAAAGAGTATTTACATTCATGTTTTGAGCAATTGTTTTACAAATTTGCTTGAAAATGCGGACGCGGTATCAAAGACCGTCTTGAAGACAATGTCTTCGAAGACCACTTTTTCTACTGGGTACGGAAGAATTGCAAAAATATGTGTTTATGTTCAAACATCTTTGGATATTTTTCATGTGTATGGAGTTAAGGTCTGGCACGGTGGCGAAGCCAGCTAGCTCGTCAGAAAATGGGGGGGTCATTTACTCCGCTATAACACATTCGAACCGTAACAAAAAAATAAAAAAAACAGTCGTGCCAGAGAATATTGTTCAAAACAACAAAAAATTGCAATAAATGTGATCAAAGTAGATCACAAAAAAAAACAATAACAAAAAAATAAAAAAACTATTTCCTTGTAATAATGAGTCTACCAGTATTAGTCCGTATTGTCCCTGTCCTGTCTAACTCATTTTTATTTTTACTTCAATCTGACATTGCCCCCTTCTTCACTTACACCCGTCACCTATATCTCTTAACCTTAAGCCATCATTTGTTCTTTTATGACATGCTTAAACAAAAAAAAAAAAAAAACAACCAATTTGTATTATATAATTACTATATTTATCGTCTAATCAAAACAAAATAATGTGAATTAAAATTAAATAAAATTAAATTTACATATTTTTTACGTTTAGTTTATTACAAGAAAAAAATTTTTAAATGCTAGAAATAATAAACAAAATAAAAAAATAATTTGAAGTAGAAGATAGACAATTTATATTAGCTAGAAAAAAAAAATTGATAATAATGGAATAAATCTTATATATATATACACTTTAATTTTTGTTTAAATAGAAAGAAAGGTGTAATATGTATGTATACCTGCATCCACACACAAAAAATAAAATTGCAAAAGAAATCAAAAGAAAAAAAAAACAAAGAGAAGTATTATCTGTAACACTCTTTAAATGCGTTACTCTTACACACAGGTTCGTTGACTCCTCGTTGATGACGTCACCAGCAAGATCACCTGCAAATAGAAACAAACTAATCCCTTTATTTCTTTTTCCCTCTTGCACTCTTAAACACCTTAACAGTAGATAATCACTGCCTTTATACATACATATCTATTACAATTTCAAATTAAGTTTACAAAAAAAAAATTATTTGAACTGGAATATGCAAAAGAAAAGAATATCAAAAATATCATTCTAAAAATAAATAAATTAGTTATATAATTATTTCGGATTCAAATGTTAACTACATGGAATGTTAAAAACTTAATGTTAATAAGAAACTTGTGAAAATTATATTATAGAAAAACATTATAGGTATATAACAGGTATATTAATATTATTTAAATAGTATATTAATATTATTTCTTTTTTTTTTTTTTTTTTTTTATTAATTCGCCACTTAGCTGTTGTTGTAGTTGACCCTTAAATTCAGGCTTGTGTGCTTCTTCTTTTGTTTCTTCCTCTTCTAAACGTAATTTCTTATTATTCACTGTTGTTGACTCTTGGTGTTGATATTGTGGTTGTTGTTGTGGAGAGATTGTTGCACCGCGGTAATGAAATTATAACAATCGTTGTTCAATACTTGATGTATAAGTTTTATGTGATTTTTATTTAATTTGTAATAAATAATTTCACTAAATTTTAATTTAATTTTTTTTTTTTTATTATTATTTTTTGATCAAATTTTAGTTATTTACATAATAAACTTTAAAAAATGTAAATTATTTTTGTTGAGTTCTTGCAAACAAATATAAAAATATTTTATTTTCATGTAAAAATTTTTTTTTTGTTTTTTCTTTTAAAATTTTATTTACATATGTTTAGTTAGCATTTATTTTTCTTTTAATAGTTTCATGACAAGTGTACGCACGCTTTTTACATTGAATTTTCAAATTCCAAACTGAAAAGTATCTTCCGCACCGAACTGACATTCGAACCTTAACACACAACGCGTGTCTTGCTACTTTTGTTGATGCCACTTAATATTTTAATGAATCTATATCACATAATTAATTATGATCATTTATAGCTTTCAATTTCAGATATTCAGATATTTCAGATATTTTTTTTTCTTGTTTTATTTATTTTTAATTTTAAATATTCACTTTAATCTATTCATTCATAATAGCTAACTTTAATATTCACTATTAGCTAATATATTTCAATATATCGTACAAAACTTTTCTTGTTTTTTTTAAACTGCCCGCGGAAATCGACCGTCACCTTTCAAAATACTTTTTCAAGAAGAACTCTATCAACCACTCTTTCCTTTTTATGTAGCCATCTTTCCGTAATTTCACCCGTTGTAAGCTCATCCCGTACACTTTTGGAGGTCGTTCTTTGCACCTTCAGTTAATACTGTTTTTCTTTTGTACATTCCGAACGTCCCACCTGCATTATCCACTTTTTGCCTTTTTTCGCTATAACTTATTTTAATACATTTCCATTGTGCCTTGCTCTGGCAGCATTGATCTTTACAACTCCTAAAGCTTTTGCTGTCAATTTGATCAAAACAAAGAATGTACAAAAGCTTTTACACATTTATTTCTTCTACAATGTGAGAGCAATGCGCTTTGTTATTTTTCACAAAAATAAGCCAGTCAATACTA
>NW_024035980.1:0-2857 GCF_002237135.1 Teleopsis dalmanni
TGTGCGAAAATTTTTGTGCACATCTTAAGTGCCACATCTTGTGTGCACAAACAAAACGCACATTTCACACGAGTGTGGTGGAGTGAAATAAAACTCGCACACGCATTCGGTGTTTGTGCAGAAGTTATTTCGCACAGCACATTGTGTGTGCGGCAGCCAACTTGCCCTCGCACACAACGTGTGCAGAAAAGAATACGAGGAGCACATTTTGTGTGCAGACTCGAAAATAAAAATGCACCCAAATGTGCGGAGACGAAATGTCTACTGCACATTTGTGTGAAATGATGATTTAAAAGCGCACAATATTATGACAAATATCGCAGCAAAATAGTACGTAAAACTGATTTGTATTAATTTTGGTCTTAATACGAAATATTTTATTGAAGAAATGATTTTGTATTTATATTTTAATTTTGAATTTAATATTAGATTTACATTTATTGCTTATATTACTTATTATTTTAAGGTTTATTAATTTAAAACATGGGAATAAAGTTAATTTCACAATGTACTTGAAAAATTTGTTATATTAAATAGGTACATGAATTTGATAGAGAAAGAGTATTTGTTTCGAAATGTTATAAGTAAAGAGGATCGGTTCTACGGATCGTACTTTGAAAAAATTAAATATATCAATTTTGGACTACTTCATAAAATTTTATTTAATAGTAAGTTATTCACTAAGATTCGTTAGTAAGGTTATAAAAAGCAAATTAAATATTTTTTACAACAACATAACTTTTTATCTTTAATTACAGCTTAAATTTAAAGAAGTTATTGAAATAGTTTAATAATATAATATCTTAATTTCTAATTAAAAAATATATAATTTTTATTACATATTTTTTGAAATAAATTTTCATTTAATCTTATTAATAACATTGCTGAAATATTTTTTTCACTTAAATTATATCTCTGCTTACTTAGCACAGTAGAAAGGGCGCTAAAATCCTGCTACCTGTTCAAGAAAATATTTTCTTAATCTTTCGCGTTTTTTAATGAATGTTAGATACTCTACCTAAGTGAATACATATTTCTGGAGAAGAAAAATATCTATTTGTGGCCCTCCCGTATTATCTTTTTTAAACTGTTGCAAAATTTATTAAACAAATACACCAATACCAATACCTGCTACCTGTTCAAAAAAAATATTTTCCTAATCTTTCGTGTTTTTTAATAAAAGTTAGATACTCTACCTATGTAAATACATATTTTTTGGGCATAAAAAAAACTTCCTAAAATATGTTTTTATTTCTTTTAAACTGGTGCAAAACTTTCCAAACAAATACTTTAAGATCACTTACTATATTTGCATTTAAAAATGCACAAAGTAATATACAAAAAACTAATATTTTAAGTTAAAATACAAATAAGGTTAAGACAGTTATAATTTTTAGTTTAATTAATTAATTAATTAACAAAAATAATTATTTTAAATATTTGTTAATTTATGCAATTTTTAACATAAGTTACGATCCCAACGAACGCAAATATCAATTTTTTCAAAATTTGCAACAAAATAATATTTTCTATTTCAAACAAAATTGTAAAGTTCCTGTAATTTTTTCCACCCTTGAGTGCAAGCGCAAAATCGCACATTTGTGCACGTTTGTGCAACCGCACATTTGTGCACATTTGTGCACGTTTGTGCAGTCGCACATTTGTGCACATTTGTGCAAACGTAATATGAGCAGCACACTCGTGTGCAAAGAGAATTTTTTGTCGCACAGTGCGGTGCGAGCATAAAATTTTCTCGCACATCTGATTGTGCACATTTTTGTAAATCAGTCGCACAGCACAAATGTGTGTGCACGAATCTGTGTGCACAATCATCGCTTTGTGCGATGTGAAATTTAAAATCGCACAACAAATTTGTGTGCGTGCATTTTTTTTCTTAACACCACAAATGTGCGTGTGCATATTTTAAAAATAATTTCCACTCGCACAGTGCAGTGTGCGATTTTGTGCACCACATTCCGAACTCTGGAATTTCCCCATTCGTCCTACTTCTCTGGTAGAGTCTTCAATAACGTCTTTTAAGTATTAGTTCTTAAGCAACGGCGACTTACCAAGATTTCGACATTTTTACAATTCAGTTACCACATTCTTCGTATCTTGACTATCTATTCATTTATGAATTAAAACCTTTTCTTCAGCAAGATGTTTAAAAAAAGGTGTTTGAATCAAAATCCTTTCAATTACGACACTTATCCATTCTAAATATTATTTTTAACTTCACCTTTCCTTTATTTTTAACTTTAGGTACTTTACCATTTTACAATTTAAACCTCTATGTTAGAGCGGTTAAAGTCAAATTGTTAATATTGTAGGAATCTGTAGAATTATTAATTGATGTGTTATATGATTTATATATTATAATTTATTATATTTTAATCTATTGTAAATCATATTGTATAATTAAATTATTATAATTAATATATTATATAATTCATATATATATATAATATTTTATATGGTTAATATATGGTTAATTAATTTACCTAACTAACCCTGTATAAGATGCAATCAAACCAACGGTTCTAAGTCTTGTTTTATTGCCTTTTGTTTTTTTTGCGCTCGAGATGAGCAAATTTTATTGTTATATTTTTTGGCTGCAAGTAAACTCCGTTGGTTTGATTCTGTCTCTTGTTTTTCGATCGCGAACGTGTCAACACACGGGTACACATAAAAAAGTGATTAAACAATCAATATATATATAACCGAAATTGTATAAATTCAATTGTATAAATTAAATGAAATCAAAACCCAATTATAAAAACGTTTATAATTTACATTGTGTTAAAGAAATTGAAATAAAGATCATAAAACCCAATTATAAAAACGCTTATAATTTACA
>NW_024035981.1:0-2857 GCF_002237135.1 Teleopsis dalmanni
AAATTCTATACACAAAATACTCTTATTTTGAAACTGTAATGAGTGTACCCAAATTGTCCATTGCAACCGATTATTCTGTTTTCAATTGTAAATCGTTTTGTTGTAATTTGTAGTGACACCAAACGTAGTTTAGCAGATATTTTTTAAATGTCTTTGGTTTACTAATTATTTTCGGTTTACTAATTGCAGTTCATGTAAGTGATTTCATTGAATCACAGCGCTGCGCTCTTAATTTATAGTTTAAGTTTCAATTTTGAGAACAACTTTATATTACAATTTTCGAAATATAACCGAGTTTACTTAATTACATGATTATCCTTTAACACACTTCTGAGGGTAATAATGATACCACTTAAAGGACACAATGAAGTATATAATAGAGACATTTGTAAGTAAGTTTAGTTGACGTTATGTGCATATTTTAAGTGCTTCTCCCCCTCCCTTTTTTTCAGTTTATTTCTAAACTTTTGAAATAACTTTAAAGAAGAAAAAAAAAAAGAGTAGAATGAACCCAACGCAATGTTTAACTGTCAAAAATTACCAACTTTCTTCTCGTGCGCATTTAAATCATATTTAAACGTCTTAAAATGCTTTTAAAATTTATACGTGACTTTCCCTAATTTGTTAACCCCTCATAACTCTTCGAAAATTTTTTCCATGCTATTTTAAGGTTTTACGATTTTCTTTTGTTTTTTGTTTTAGAATATAAAATTTTTTTTTTTTTTGAGAACTTTTCTGTATTTTATATTTTTACCACATTGCCAACTGTAAAAGAGCAGAGAATGTCCCGCGTTAATAAAATTATTATGCCATAAATCACATTACGCACGTAATTCGCACAAAATTTACGCACACAACTTCAAGTTAGACAAGCCAGAAAGCATTTTTTTTTTTTTGGAAAAATGGAATAAAAATTTTCCTTTTGCATTTTCAAAGAAATTTGTTGTGATCTTCTGCCTTTCGCAAATCCTAACCAAGGCAAGTGCGCCGCCAAGGCTACCCACCAAACAAGGCATCATACGCTGCAAGCGAAGAAAAGAAGTTAAAATTAAAAGCAAAAAATGGCAGACAACATTTAAAACAGTAGCGGAAAAAGGGTTGCCACCGCGTGGCACTTCTGCACCACCGCCTGATGCCTGAAACACTCGCCATGAGTGTGCTGGTTCTGGTCTGGTCTATGCACGTAAACTTTTTGTGGTACGCGTACCACAATGTTAACGTAAACACCATAATTAGCTGAAGCCGAGCATTGTCCGACGGAAGTTTCAACAAAGGATATGCTGCGTACGCAAAGGCATAACCTCAATTTTTTGTTCCCAACATTTCCAATGGAAAACATAAATTTTTAAACATAAATTTTGCAATTTCTTTAGAAACCGGAAGACAAAGCTGTATAGAATGTCAGTGAAAAGTCTAAAGTCCCGGCGATAAGGGTAAGGAAGCGTTGAATGGCTTAGAAATCCTTAAAGCAATGCAAGAAGACCATTCAAAATGTTTTGAATATGAAATTGTCCTTGTTATTGTTATTGTTGTTATTGCTGATGTTGTTGTTGTTGTTGTTGCTAAATAAAACGTTTCATTATATTTATTTATTTATATATATATTTTCTTTTCTCTCTTTTAAGGAAAGTTTTTAACTTCTTTAACTGTCTTCTGTGTACCCTTTGAAAACCCTTTGACGATACTGCGAAATACTAAAAACTTTCTTCTTTTAGCTTTTATACGCCCGGCAGCAATTTTCTGCTACTTTACGCCACACAAACTTTTCATATGCAAAATACACACAGATACACGCACACACATACACACTTCCATACATATGTAAATGATTATTGCAATGTTTGTTTGTATGTATGTGTGTGTGTGTGTGTGTGTGACAGCATTTCCTTTTGTTTGATAATATCCTGAAAAACGTTCAAATAAAGATAAATTGCGTAATTTAATATGCCAAGTTTTATTATTATTGTTTTTTGTTCTTGTTGTGTTTGTTGTTGTTTTATTTGTTGTTTTATTTTAACTGGTTTCTTCTATTTATTTGCTTAATAATAATTAAACTCCATTTTGGTTAGCAGCATTCCGAAAGTCACTTCAAATTGTCAAACTCGATTTAAGGATAAATACTTGACAGATGTTCACATTGTTTTAAAGTAAGAGTGAAAGTTAAGAGATGTACTGAGGAAAGTAACAAAAAAAAATTCAATTTAGGTAGTTTTAGATTGAAAATGGTCTGCTCTTAAGGTTTGGTTAGCATATACCAAAAAATATTGAAAACATATATTTCTCGATCTTTCTTTCTCGATCTTTCTTTCTCGATTTATAATATTTTAATAATAATATTTTTTATATATTTTTATATCTAGCAACAGTTCACCTTTTTGTGAAATATTTTGTTAAATAGAATAGTATTAAAATTTAACAATTAAAAAATATAATTAATTAATTAATTCAATTATTCTATAGCGAGTTTATGATTCCGTTCTAATATAAACACAGCAAGTAAAATTGTTAATAAAAAACTTTCATAGTAAAAGTAACAAAACTCCAGAAAAATATGCGAACATAAAAAATCAAAGTCAAGTACGGCTTTGGATCAGTTGGTTAAGGTGCGCTGATTCTGAGCTTCAAATGTGGCAAGACCCGAGTTCGATTCCTGGTACTTGCACGCTCAAAAATAATTATTTACGAATAATTAAATACAAGAATTATTTCCAAGACAACTGATGATGGGTATTTGGCAATACTCGAAACAGCTGTATGGTCAGCCACAAATTCAATTAATTAAAATAATATAAAAAATAAATTTTTGTTGTTGTAGTTCACTACTGTTCGAAAAACCTCTTTATGAAATATAATATAT
>NW_024035982.1:0-2857 GCF_002237135.1 Teleopsis dalmanni
TAATACTCCATATTCTTGCGTCTGCGGCTTGTGTTTAGTAAATTAAATACGCTGGGGAATCGTAATTAATGCGCCATATTCCTGCGTCTGCGGCATGTGTTTTAGTAAACTAAATACGCTGGGGAATCATAACTAATACGCCACATTCCTGCGTCTGCGGCTGGTGTTTTAGTAAATTAAATACGCTGCGGAATCATAACTAATACGCCACATTCCTGCGTCTGCGGCTTGTGTTTTAGTAAATTAAATACGCTGGGGAATCGTAATTAATACTCCATATTTCTGCGTCTGCGGCTTGTGTTTTAGTAAATTAAATAAGCTGGGGAATCATAATTAATACTCCATATTCTTGCGTCTGCGGCTTGTGTTTTAGTAAATTAAATACGCTGTGGAATCGTACTAAATACGCCATATTCCTGCGTCTGCGGCTTGTGTTTTAGTAAATTAAATACGCTGGGGAATCGTTATTAATACTCCATATTCTTGCGTCTGCGGCTTGTGTTTTAGTAAATTAAATACGCTGGGGAATCGTAATTAATGCTCCATATTCATGCGTCTGTGGCTTGTGTTTTAGTAAATTAAATACGCTGGAGAATCATAATTAATACTCCATATTCCTGCGTCTGCGGCTTGTGTTTTAGTAAATTAAATACGCTGGGGAATCATAATTAATACTCCATATTCCTGCGTTTGCGGCTTGTGTTTTAGTAAAATAAATACGCTGGGGAATCATAATTAATACTCCGTATTCCAGCGTCTGCGGCTTGTGTTTTAGTAAATTAAATACGCTGGGGAATCATAATTAATACCCCATATTCTTACGTCTGCGGCTTGTGTTTAGTAAATTAAATACTCTGGTGAATCGTAAATAATACGCCATATTCCTGCGTCTGCGGCTTGTGTTTTGTAAATTAAATACGCTGGGAAATCAAAATTAATACTCCATATTCCTGCATCTGCGGCTTGTGTTTAGTAAAATAAATACGCTGGGGAATCATAATTAATACTCCATATTCCTGCGTCTGCTGCTTGTGTTTTAGTAAATTAAATACGCTGGTGAATCATAATTAATACTCCATATTCCTGCGTCTGCGCCTTGTGTATTAGTAAATTAAATACGCTGGTGAATCGTAATTAATACTCCATATTCCTGCGTTTGCGGCTTGTGTATTAGTAAATTAAATACGCTGGGGAATCGTAATTAATACTCCATATTCCTGAGTTTGCGGCTTGTGTTTTAGTAAATTAAATACGCTTGGGAATCATAATTAATACTCCATATTCCTGCGTCTACGGCTTGTGTTTAAGTAAATTAAATACGCTGTGGAATCATAATTAATACTCCATATTCCTTCGTCTAGTGTTTTTTTTTGTAAATTAAATACGCTGGGGAATCATAATTAATACTCCATATTCCTGCGTCTGCTGCTTGTGTTTTAGTAAATTAAATACGCTGGTGAATCATAATTAATACTCCATATTCCTGCGTCTGCGCCTTGTGTTTTAGTAAATTAAATACGCTGGGGAATCATAATTAATACTCCATATTCTTGCGTCTGCGGCTTGTGTTTTAGTAAATTAAATACGCTGTGGAATCGTAATAAATACGCCATATTCCTGCGTCTGCGCTTGCGTTTTAGTAAATTAAATACGCTGGGGAATCGTAATTAATACTCCATATTCCTGCGTCTACGGCTTGTGTTTTAGTAAATTAAATACGCTAAAGAATCGTAATTAATACTCCATATTCCTGCGTCTGCGGCTTGTGTTTTAGTAAATTAAATACGCTTGGGAATCATAATTAATATTCCATATTCCTGCGTCTGGGGCTTGTGTTTAGTAAATTAAATACGCTGGAGAATTATGATTAATACTCCATATTCCTGCGTCTGCGTCTTGTATTTTAGTAAATTAAATACGATGGGGAATAGTAATTAATACTCCACATGCCTGCGTCTGCGGCTTGTGTTTTAGTAAATTAAATACGCTTGGGAATCATAATTAATACTCCATATTCCTGCGTCTGCGGCATGTGTTTTAGTAAATTAAATACGCTGGGGAATCATAATTAATACTCCATATTCCTGCGGCTAGTGTTTTTTTTTGTAAATTAAATACGCTGGGAAATCAAAATTAATACTCCATATTCCTGCATCTGCGGCTTGTGTTTTAGTAAAATAAATACGCTGGGGAATCATAATTAATACTCAATATTCCTGCGTCTGCGGCTTGTGTTTTAGTAAATTAAATACGCTGGAGAATCATAATTAATACTCCATATGCCTGCGTCTGCGGCTTGTGTTTTAGTAAATTAAATACGCTGGGGAATCATAATTAATATTCCATATTCCTGCGTCTGCGGCTTGTGTTTTAGTAAATTAAATACGCTTGGGAATCGTAATTAATATTCCATATTCCTGCGTCTGCGGCTTGTTTTTAGTAAATTAAATACGCTGGGGAATCATAATTAATACTCCATATTCCTGCGTCTGCGGCTTGTGTTTAAGTAAATTAAATACGCTGGGGAATCATAATTAATACTCCATATTCCTGCGGCTAGTGTTTTTTTTGTAAATTAAATACGCTGGGGAATCATGTTTTAGTAAATTAAATACGCTAAAGAATCGTAATTAATACTCCATATTCCTGCGTCTGCGGCTTGTGTTTTAGTAAATTAAATACGCTTGGGAATCATAATTAATATTCCATATTCCTGCGTCTGGGGCTTGTGTTTAGTAAATTAAATACGCTGGAGAATTATGATTAATACTCCATATTCCTGCGTCTGCGTCTTGTATTTTAGTAAATTAAATACGATGGGGAATAGTAATTAATACTCCACATGCCTGCGTCTGCG
>NW_024035983.1:0-2857 GCF_002237135.1 Teleopsis dalmanni
GTCTTATTAGTGTTCAAGAGTGCAGTGACGTGAAGACATAGTTTCCAGCCCCTTTTAAATCTAATCTAATTATCACTTCCGTAGAAATATCATGCCTGGAATCGGAACATATTCCCAGTTAACCTCCTCTTGAAAACACTATCTGAGGCCATGTAACAAAAGCTGCTTCAGTTTTGCGGTAATCCTTTTACGGTAATATATGGGTATATTTCTCGTCAAAATAGAAGACAACTATCTTGATGAGAAATATACCCATACATTACCGCGAAAGCAAAAAAGCAATAAAAAGTTTGGTTCACTATTAACGATCGCGATAGAGATAATATTTCATCATTCTAGTGGAAAAATTTCTATATCATACAAAAACATTTAAATTCCGATTAGCGAAAATATAATTGTATAATTGATATGTATTGCTACATGTAATATCTGTAAGAACGTTTTAACAAGTATTTTAAGATTTGGTGTCCCATATCTAATTAAATTTTCCCAATTTATTTATAACTTTTAAATATAATTCATATCTTAAGTACAACTATTAATTTACATCGTTATTCAAATGTTTAATCGACAATCAATAATTTATTACAATTTAGTAGACAAATTATGATTCATTGAATTCTAATTTATGCGACGAATATTATTTGAATCGGCAACTGCGTACAAGTTTTAAATAAATTCGAAAGTAACTTCCTTCCACGTTAGATATTAAAATTGCTATTAATATTAAATTTCACTCACAATAAAAACAAATTATGTTCATTGAATGAACAAAGCCAACGAAATAATTGTATGAGGCAACCTTAAGCCAAGTAATAATATTTGCATATGAATACGTCTCGGTCCTTAACTACGTACATACATACTTCAATACTCGTTCATTCTAATAGAAGAATGAGTTTTCATAACTTCTGGTTAGTGGTTCAAGTAGGCAATATTATTTATCTACGCGCAGTTCAACCACTGTTCGCATCTATGTAACAAATTAAGTTTCAAGTATGTAGAATCAAACAAAAACAAAATCACATTTATTAAATGAAAAACAATAAATTTTTGTAGCAACTGGTACAGTTGTGTGCGTCGCATCGAAGTTTGTGAGCAATGATTTCAAATAGATGGAAAGACATACATACCTCTTTCGACTTTGCAGAACGGAATGACCATTCATGTTTGCAAATTAACTGGGGAATAGCCTTATTCGATTGGCAAGCTGACAAAATGATATGCTCATTCGAAACGGTGCACTCAGTGGTTGCTTTTATTTTTATATGTAAAGTACAGTGATAACTTACAAAAGCAAGTGATACTCAAATTTTTTCACTTCCTGATTTTTCAAATTATTACAAACATTTGAATAAAAAAAATTTTATATGCAAAAATAAAAGTAATCTTCTTTATTTCATTTGAAATATTACAAGCTATGAGGTTGAATAGTTTTATTATTAAATTTTTTTTTTGTTTAACTATAAACACAAAATATGACCGTTGGATTCCATAATTCTGAGGGCTATTAACTTTTATCTTAATTAACTGAACTTTAAGAAAAAAATAGGGAGTAAGTAGGATATTTGAACGGTTAACAATGTATACTTATGTCTTATGTTGGATGGCAGCTTTTTATCAATCTATAGTTTTATCAAGTCTATATATCGTTTTTATTTGTATTTTTAATTTTTTACTCGCTTTAAAAGTGTTTTATTAATGATATTTTGTAATGCTGTCATTTAGAATTCCTTCCTTTGTGATAGAATATTTCAAAGAATATATTGGAATACACTAATATAGAATATTCCTACAACAACAAAACGATTTAAAAAAAAATGTTTAATACTTTATTATCGATAAGGTAAAAACCTTAATCATGTAAAAACTAAAATAATAATTTATAAATGAAATTAAGTTTACATTAAAACTCGTTTAAAAAAATATATTATACTTGTCTATAACTGAATATAGGGACAAATTTCTGGTTTCTGAAGATACGATCTTCAAACTATTGGAAATGAAAAGACAAACACATACATAAGTAGACTTATTAATCAAAATTACGCAAAAACAAGACATAGGACATAAAACATAATATCTAAATTAAAATGTTTATCGAATGAAAATATTTTATTTGCATTTAATAAACTGCAGAACTACATTTGTATACAAAAACAACAAACTGCAGAACTACATTTGTATACAAAAACACTGGTTACCTTTGAATTTTCCAATGCTAGAAAGATCAAGAAAGATTAACTGAAAGTCTGAAAGTCCAGAAAAATTCTATTGATAGTCGTCAATTAATAAGTAAGTTCCATTCTCTATGCTGACGTGATAGATGGACTGACTGGTATTTACTTAAAAATATGGTAATCATAATTTTCACAGCACTACGCCATAGCCTAACAAATATCCATATGGTGCATACGGTTTTTAATTTAAATTTTAATTGCGCCGTACACCTAATTAAAATGCATAAATTTAAATCCTTTTTCATTTATTTCCATATTTTCATTTCTAAAAAAATATTATTCACAAATATTAATGTTATTATAAAAATGAAATAGTTTTCCAAATACCATACACTCAAAAAAAGGATGAATGCTTAACTGTTGCAGTACAATTATGAGTTAAAAAAGGTATTCCACACGAAAAAAGCACCCTTAAAGCATTGTTCACGGCAATAAAATTAATAAAAGCATGTTTCAATGCACACAGAAGTTTCGAGAGAAAAACGAAACCTAATGTTAAATCATGGCAATTAATATTAAATGGATTATTATATAATAGCCCGTTTTCTCCATAAAACTAACCCAAAAATACAGAGCAATTATTGTCGCTTAACATTTTATTCGACAATTGGAACGAT
>NW_024035984.1:0-2855 GCF_002237135.1 Teleopsis dalmanni
TACATATTTTGTAGTAGTAAGGTAAGATTCTCGATGATGGCGAAAATCATGTACTTACTAAAAATGTTTATTTAAAGAAATCAATTTACATATAACTCAGATGATTTGTACAAGATATATACATTTTTATGGTAAGCAAATTTGTGAAAATTTAAACCCACACTAGGTTAGGTTATATTTGGAAGGCACATGCTGACAGTTGTCAGCACATCTACTTGGAGACATATATTGCCCATTGGGATGCCCTCAAAAAATTTTACCAGGAGATGCGAGTTTCTAACCTTTGTTATCCTTGTTAAACCATTTGGTTTTCCAGATGAAGTTGAGGAGATCCGATAAGTTAGCTTTCGTTATCTATTCCAAGCCAGTAAAATAACGATCCTCAAGACATTAAAGTAGCTTTGTCTGAAGTACGGACAGAAACACAGGAAGTGGTTGATAGATTTTACCTCCTCATCCTCATGGCAACTCCTGCATAATCCACTTGTTGGAACTCGGCGCAATGGCACAGTGTCCTTTTAGTACTCTAGAAAGCATATGAACTGCAGGTTTGCTGAAGTCTAAAAGGCTTTTCGTTGTATTTTTGTACAACTTAGGCCATAAGATTCTAGCGACCTTACAGACTTCGCGGTTAGTCTATAAATTTTTAGTCACCGTATTGATTTCCTCTATTATCCTAAACAGTTCACATATCGGTGTATGTATTGAGACATCGGCCTCTCTTGTATGCAGTTCAGAACCTTTTCTGGGCATCTCATCGCTAGTTCATTCCTTTCAATATTGCTATGTCCAAGTATTCGAAATGTACTATGTCCAACAAAAAGAGACCTTATGATGTTTGATACTCATTAGTGCATGGCGACATTTTAATACTATCTTGGAATTTAGATTCAACTATCTACAATTTCAGTGCGGCCTATCTACAAAAAATCGTGATATTCGAAGGACGAATTGTACTTCATTGTCTAATGTTGATCTTTTTTTCGATAGCATATATCTCGCCGTGAAAGACGCTGTAAGTAGCAGGGATTCGGTAGCACTGTCTTATCTGCATATCTTTCGAGAAGATGCCTGCTCCCGTATCGATTTCCATCCAAGCTGCTAGCTATCTCTGGTTAGATAAAGAGTGGGAACCCACTAATGAAGTTATTTTCCTCAAAGAATCTTATTGATTTCGTGACCGAAGAGATAAAAAATTTTTTGATCGTTTTTGCCTATCTAATAGTTTTATCAGTTTCGATCCTTCGCCATGGATGGAGACGCAAGATTATAGAGATGCACTTGGATTCTGTGCCAGACTTCATATGATAAATGATTGTATAGAAAGAGGAATTAGGCTTATGATGGATTATAATTCGATTTTGACAAAATATGAAGAGGAAAAACAATAACATATGTTCTGCAAGTAGTCGAACATTATCATAAAAATTATCCTTCACGTAGTCAGATTTATGTTATAAAACATAATAAACACAACATATTAATTACTGAAAAAAAGGGTTTTCTTGATATTATAATTTTTTATAAATAATTAACTAAATCGTAGCATATACCTATTACGTAATTGTGCATGCCAGCTAAAAGGTATGAAATAGAAAACAGAGCACAGTCGCTCAACTAATTATTGTGTTTTGCGCATAATTTTTAACCGATTTTAATCATCAATGTCTTATTAAAAAGATATTTTAATTATCTATCAAATGAGTATATATTAATAACTGTTAAAACAAGTAACAAAGATAAAAAATGACCTTGAATTGAAAAATTTCTGTTTTTTGTACTGAAAACCCAACTTTGCTCGAGTGGCGCAACGTCATTTTTAATCCTATTGCTCCAAAACTTTGGGAATATCATTTTTTTGGTCAATCGCATATTCCTAGGGGGTGCGCTCATTCAAAACTTCATTTTTAATTTTCCCCCTTATAACGTGAGCCACCCTAGTGTGGCACAGTCCTTTTAACTGTGATGTGTAATGGAGTGAGTCCAGTAAGCATTGCTAGGGCTTCTGTGGGGCTCGTTTTCATTGCTCCCGTTACGCTTAGGCAGGCTGTTCGGTGAATCTTATTGAAGGTTATCTTAGCCTTTGCCTGATTTACCTTTGGCCACCATGCCAAGGATGCATAGGTGATCATTGGTACTATTACGGTCTTGTACGACCAAGCCATCATTTTTGGTCGCAGACCCCATGTTTTGCCATACAGTCTTTGGCACGCATAAGTTGCTCTTAGAGCTTTGCCAGTTACATATGATAAGTGATTTTCCCAAGAAAGTCTTTTATCTAGAATTACTCCTAGATATTTCATTTCCTGAGATAGTATTAAGTCAGTGGCCCCTAACTTAAGGGTCCCTAGACTCATCTTCCTTCTTCTGGTGGTTTAAACACATTATTCAGTTTACATATATACCAGACATTCTTTTACTAAATTAACAAGTCCAAAATCGCTTGTATGGATATTAAATATAGTTCACGGTGTGCATCTAAGTGTACTGATCGAACAAATCTTTTATCAGTACAACAAGACAAATCGATTCGTTTATATAAAGGTCTAATTATTTGTCAGTATTTGGCAAATAATTTACTGCATTAGTAGGATGCTTATTTCCAAAAGTAGGTTATATATATAAATGAGTATAAATATTATATTAATATTTTTGCACTATGTTCGAATCGTATTTAAATTTTAATTAAGACAGACAACTTAATAGTTATTGTCTCAAATAATTTAATTAATCTATCTATCTATTTTATGTACTCTGTATGAGGATCATTGTGTTATAAAAGCATATCTGTAATAGTAATAAATTAATAAAATAAACTCTAAACTCTAAAAAATAAACCATTAATATTATATATA
>NW_024035985.1:0-2855 GCF_002237135.1 Teleopsis dalmanni
AGGAAGATTTCAGGCATTCGAATCAATGACGAATGAAAACCACAAACAAAGTCACAAACCACGACATCCAGCAGTAGCACTTGCAGCTACAGACTCAGGATCAAAATGTATTACTTGCAATAGTAGTCATCAATTATTTTCATGCGAAACTTTCAAACGTAAATCCATACAACAGAAGTACGATTTACTGAAACGTAACCTGGTCATATGGCATTACAATGCTCCAGCAGGGGTTCTACTATATGCCAAAGAAGACATAATACACTGTTGCATCAAAATAGACACCCAGTTCAACCATAAAATCATAAGTCAGTTGAAAACACTTCAAGGCCACTTGCACAAACAACTCTAATGTCATCCATCAATCATGGTCAGACCAGTTGCGTTCTTTTGGGAACAGCAAAACTTTTAGCCTCCAACTCTAATGGAAGAACAGTCGAGTGCAGAGCAGTATTGGATTCAGGTTCACAAATAAATATTGTGACTGGACGACTGGCATCCAGATTGGGGCTGCAAGTAAGCTCCAGTTCGATTTGCATCGAAGGCATAGGGATAGGTAAATTGAGTTCAAAAAGTCGTACAACACTTTCTGTGCAATCAAAAGTGACCGATTACAAAACAATACTTGAAGCATTTGTGTTGCCAAAAATTGTATCCAATCAACCATCGCAACACTTACAAATTTCAAATTGGAATCTGCCCAATAACATCCAATTAGCAGATCCTACATTCTATAAGTCTGACAAAATTGATATGTTGCTTGGAGCAGAATTTTATCATCAACTCCTAAGTCCTGGTCAAATACAACTTTCAAGGGAACTACCAATTCTACAGAACACTGTGCTCGGATGGATCGTATCTGGAAAAATCCAAAATGCTAACACAATGATTGCAACATGTGGAATAGCATCAGAAGATAGTTTAGAAAACGCAATAGAACAACTTTGGAAGGTTGAAGAAGTTGATACTCACTCAAAGGTCTTATCAATAGCAGAACAACAATGTGAAGCTCAATTCACTCAAACTACATATCAGAATGTTACGGGACGATTCATCGTTCGTCTTCCTTTTATAAATGACAGATTCGCTTTGGGAGATTCGAAAGACATTGCTACAAATAGATTTCTAGCACTAGAGCGTAGACTTTCAAAGGATAGTCATCTCAAACGACAATATGTAGAGTTTTTAGATGAATATGAAAAATTGGGACATATGACCGAAATAGATATTGAAAGGATTATGTCACCACATTACTTTATACCACACCATTGTGTGCTTAAACCTGATAGTACCACCACCAAGTTACGTGTGGTATTTGATGCATCATCCAAGATAACTTCAGGACAATCTCTCAATGATTTACTACACATCGGACCAACTGTTCAAAGTGAATTACTGTCTATTTTATTACGATTCCGTCTTCCTCGTTATGTGTTTACAACAGACATTGAAAAGATGTACCAACAAATACTTGTACATCCAGAAGACAGACAATGTCAGCTTATCGTTTGGAGAAATGAACCAAGTCAACCTATAAAATACTTTGAACTCAACACAGTAACATATGGTACTAGATCAGCACCGTATCTAGCAACCAAATGTTTGCAAGCTTTAGCTGATGACAATATGCAAAATTATCCATTAGGTGCATCTGCTCTCAAACAAAACTTCTATGTAGATGACTGTTTACACGGGGCAGATAGTCTGAGAACATTGTTGGAAACTCAGAGTCAATTAAACAAAATACTGACAGCAAGCGGTTTTAAATTGAGAAAATGGTGCGCAAATCATCCAAGTCTACTACAAGGAATTCCACACAATGACTTAGAAGTCAATTTAGATTTAGAAAATAATAACGATACAACAAAAACTCTTGGGTTATCCTGGTGTCCAAAATCTGATAGTTTATGCGTCAAGGTTAAATTGGAACCTGTTTGCAGCACGACGAAGCGCAGTGCAACCTCAGATTTAGCAAGGCTATTTGATCCACTAGGACTTTTGTCACCAGTTGTGGTGATGGCAAAGATCTTTATTCAAGAATTATGGAATTTAAAAATGGATTGGGATGAAAAACTGCCGACTGAATTACATAAACAGTGGTTAGAGTTCCGGAACAATTTGACGAAAGTAAATTGTCTGCAGATATCTCGTCATATTTTCAAGGGCGAAGTTCCTGCCAACATTCAATTACACATCTTTACAGATGCATCAGAAAAGGCATATGGTGCTGCAGCGTATTTGCGATCAACACTTCAGAATGGTCAAGTTATTGTACGACTATTGTGCGCTAAGTCTCGGGTTGCACCTTTGAAAAGGTTGACATTACCTCGTCTCGAACTTTGTGCAGCTGTGGTTGGCGCAGAACTAGCAACAAGAATAAAGAACGACCTACAAATAAGAAATTACCAGACGTTCTTTTGGTGTGATTCACAAATAGTGATATCATGGATCAACTCTCCATCATCAAAATTTCACACTTTCGTTGCAAACAGAGTAAGCAACATTCATCAATTAACAGCCACAAGTCAGTGGCGCCACGTCAGTTCGGAACACAATCCAGCTGACATTTTATCAAGAGGCCTTGCACCCCATAAACTACAGTCATCAAGTATGTGGTTTTATGGACCTATGTATGTTCCTGCATGGTCGGGAAGAACTGTGGCCTTCAAAACCATCATCAGCATTAAAATCCGAAACCCTCATTGATCCTGAACGGAAGAAGGAAACTCAAGTATCTACATTGTCTGTTGTTGCAGGCACAGCAAATCCTGGAGAGTTCATATATTCAATAAGACACAACAACTCATTTGGAAGACTTCAACGGATATTATCGTATACTTTAAGATTCGTAAAAA
>NW_024035986.1:0-2851 GCF_002237135.1 Teleopsis dalmanni
GCAAATTAATTAAAGAAAAAATATATAAAATTTGTTTTAAGTTCAAGTTTTGAAGACTAGATTAAATATCATTTATTTGAGTGCATAAGAATGTAATATTTAAGGAAATTTGTTTGAAGTCCAACCTTTGAAATATGGATTCTACATCAATTGTTTTGGTGCAAATTAATAGAAGAAAAAATAAATTTGTTTTAAGTTCAAGTTTTGAAGAATAGACTAAATATCATTTGATTTAGTGCAGAAGAATGATATATTAACAGAAATTTGTTTGAGGACCAATTTTTGAAATAAAGATTGTATATCGATTGTTTTGGTGCAAATTAATAGAAGAAAAAATAAATAAAATTTGCTTTAAGTTCAAGTTTTGAAGAACAGATTAAATATCATTTGTTTTAGTGCAGAAGAATGAAATATTAAAGGAATAGTGTTTGAGATTCGACTTTTGAAATATAGATTGTATATCAATTGTTTTGGTGCAAAATAACTAAAGAAAGAGTAAATGAAATTTGTTTTAAATTCAAGTGCAGGTATTCAAGAATAGATTATATATCAATTGTTTCGGTGCTGAAGAATGAAAAAGTTAAAAAAATTATATAAATTTTAAGTTACTAAGAAGAAAATATATATATCCATTTTTCAAGTGCTGAAGACGGAAATAGTTAAGAAAATTTAATAGAAGTCTCAAATACTGAGAAGAGTTCATATATCAATTGTTATAATGCAGAAGAATGATATATAAAAGGAAATTTGTTTGAGGTCCAACTTTTAAAATAAAGATTGTATATCGATTGTTTTAGTGCAAATTAATTAAAACCAAAATAAATGAAATTAGTTTTAAGTTCAAGTTTTGAAGAATAGACTAAATATCATTTGATTTAATGCAGAAGAATGATATATTAAAGGAAATTTGTTTGAGGACCAATTTTTGAAACAAAATTTGTATATCGATTGTTTTGGTGCAAGTTAATTAAAGAAAAAATAAATAAAATTTGCTTTAAGTTCAGGTTTTGAAGAATAGATTAAATATCATTTGTTTTAGTGCAGAAGAATGAAATATTAAAGAAATTGTGTTTGAGGTTCGACTTTTGAAATATAGATTGTATATCAATTGTTATGGTGCAAAATAATAGAAGAAAAAATAAATAAAATTTGATTTAGGATCAAGTTTTAAAGAATAGATTAAATATCATTTGATTTAGTGCAGAAGAATGAAATATTAAAGGAAATTTGTTTGAGGTCCAACTTTTAAAATGAAGATTGTATATCGATTGTTTTGGTGCAAATTAAGTAAAGAAAAAATAAATAAAATTTGCTTTTAGTTCAAGTTTTGAAGAACAGATTAAATATCATTTGTTTTAGTGCAGAAGAATGAAATATTAAAGGAAATTTGATTGAGGTTCAACTTTTCAGATATAGGTTGTATATCAATTGTTTTGGTGCAAACTAATTAAAGAAGAAGTAAGTGAAATTTTTTCTAACTTCATATTTTGACGAAATGTTATACATCAATTATTTTGGTGCAAAATATATAAACTGATTAAAAGAAATTTGTTTGAGGTTCAACTTTTGAAATATAGATTGTATATCAATTGTTTTGGTGCAAATTAATTAAAGAAGAAGTAAGTGAAATTTGTTTTAAGTTCTAGTTTTGAAGAATAGATTAAATATCATTTGTTTTAGTGCAGAAGAATGAAATAGTAAAGAAAATTAGTTTGAGTTCCAACTTTTGAAATATAGCTTGTATATCAATAGCTTTGGTGCAAATTAATTAAAGAAAAAATAAATGAAATTTGTTTTAAGTTGAAGTTTTGAAAAATAGATTATATATCATTTGTTTTAGTGCAGAAGAATGAAATATTAAAGGAAATTTGTTTGAGGTTCGACTTTTGAAACATGGATTGTATATCAATTGTTTTGGTGCAAACTAATTAAAGAAAAAATAAATGAAATTTTTTTTAAGTTCATGTTTTGAAGAATAGATTATATATCATTTGTTTTAGTGCAGAAGAATGAAATATTAAAGGATATTGTTTGAGGACCAATTTTTGAAATAAAGATTGTATATCGATTGTTTTGGTGCAAATTAATTAAAAAAAAAATAAATCACATTTGTTTTAAGTTCAAGTTTTGAAGAATAGATTAAATATCATTTATTTAGGTGCATAAGAATGTAATATTAAAGGAAGTTTGTTTGAGGTCCAACCTTTGAAATATGGATTGTAGATCAATTGTTTTGGTGCAAATTAATAGAAGAAAAAATAAATAAAATTTGATTTAGGATCAATTTTTGAAGAATAGATTAAATATCATTTGATTTAGTGCAGAAGAATGAAATATTAAAGGAAATTTGTTTGAGGACCAATTTTTGAAATAAAGATTCTATATCAATTGTTTTGGTACAAATTAATTAAAGAAAAAATAAATAAAATTTGTTTTAAGTTCAAGTTTTGAAGAATAGATTAAATATTACTTATTTAAGTGCATAAGAATGTAATATTAAAGGAAGTTTGTTTGAGGTCCAACCTTTGAAATATGGATTGTACATCAATTGTTTCGGTGCAAATTAATAGAAGAAAAAATAAATAAAATTTGATTTAGGATCAAGTTTTGACGAATAGATTATATATTATTTGATTTAGTGCAGAAGAATGAAACTTTAAAGGAAATTTGTTTGAGGATCAATTTTTGAAATAAAGCTTCTATATCGATTGTTTTGGTGCAAATTAATTAAAGAAAAAATAAATGAAATTTGTTTTAAGTTCAAGTTTTGAAGAATAGATTAAATATCATTTATTTAAGTGCATAAGAATGTAATATTAAAGGAAGTTTGTTTGAGGTCCAACCTTTGAAA
>NW_024035987.1:0-2851 GCF_002237135.1 Teleopsis dalmanni
TAACATTCATCAAATTTAATGAGTCTAGCAATTAACTTGCAGCAATTAATTCAATATGTCTAAATAATAATAATTCATTAAACAGAATAATATAACAATTTTGCATCATTTGCATAAGGATAAGGAATTATTTGAAAATAATTTCTGTTGTACGAATACGAGAACGAGTACGCATAATTACCGTACATTGTCTATAAAGTTTTGTTGTAACATTGAAAAAATATTGTAAATTTTTTGCATTGCTATTTACGGTTATTCACGATTTAAAAAATTTTTGTTACATTTACCATATTGAGTGGTGCTCGTGTCGGTTATCTTCATTTCTTGAACTTCGAATTTATTACTACATTTTTGGTTTATCATAACCAAACGTAACTGTAAATAAAGAAATTTAACATGAATCGGACTAGAAGAAAAATTGAACGCCCAAAGAATCCCTACTCAACCGGTAATATATTTTCGAGATGGAGTTTCTGGTGGATGAGAAAAATATTTCATAAGGGTTTGCAAGGACCACTTGAAGAGGAAGAGTTATATCAGCACCGTAAAGACTTAGATAGTGAACGAGTAACTACAAAGTTTTCGTAAAAACAAGACGGTGCAATAATCCGTTCGCGTAGTTTAACTGCTGTGTATTTTATTTTAGAAGATTTAGTGTTTTCAGCAGAGATCGTAGGCAAACGTATTCGTGCCAAATTGGATGGCACCCAAATTATATATAAAGGTGCATTTGGATAAGAATCTACAAACGACCATTGAGCACAAAGTAAGTGTTAAATAACACTTATTTCATTAAATCTTTTTTTGCGCTTGTGTTTTTTGCTGTTTAAAATTAGTGGTCCAATGTTTCGTTTACGCTTCATTGCTCAAACTGAATTGTAGCTTATTCATATATTGGTAACATTCATCAAATTTAATGAGTGTAGCAATTAACTTGCAGCAATTAATTCAATATGTCTTAATAATAATAATTCATTAAACAGAATAATATAACAATTTTGCATGATTTGCATAAGGATAAGGAATTATTTGAAAATAATTTCTGTTGTACGAATACGAGAACGAGTACGCATAATTACCGTACATTGTCTATAAAGTTTTGTTGTAACATTGAAAAAATATTGTAAATTTTTTGCATTGCTATTTACTGTTATTCACGATTTAAAAAATTTTTGTTGCATTCACCATATTGAGTGGTGCTCGTGTCGGTTATCTTCATTTCTTGAACTTCGAATTTATTACTACATTTTTGGTTTATCATAACCAAACGTAACTGTAAATAAAGAAATTTAACATGAATCGGACTAGAAGAAAAATTGAACGCCCAAAGAATCCCTACTCAACCGGTAATATATTTTCGAGATGGAGTTTCTGGTGGATGAGAAAAATATTTCATAAGGGTTTGCAAGGACCACTTGAAGAGGAAGAGTTATATCAGCACTGTAAAGACTTAGATAGTGAACGAGTAACTACAAAGTTTTCGTAAAAACAAGACGGTGCAATAATCCCTTCGCGATGTTTAACGCTGGTATTTTACTTTAGAAGATTTAGTGTTTCCAGCAGAATCGAAGGGCTAAATATTTGTCACAATTGAGGCACCAATATAAAGGTGCATTTGGGATAAAATCTCAAACACATCGCACTAAAGTAAGTGTTAAAATAATAACATTGATTTCATTTATATCTTTTTTTGCGCTTGTGTTTTTTGCTGTTTAAAATTAGTGGTCCAATGTTTCGTTTACGCTTCATTGCTCAAACTGAATTGTAGCTTATTCATATATTGGTAACATTCATCAAATTTAATGAGTGTAGCAATTAACTTGCAGCAATTAATTCAATATGTCTTAATAATAATAATTCATTAAACAGAATAATATAACAATTTTGCATGATTTGCATAAGGATAAGGAATTATTTGAAAATAATTTCTGTTGTACGAATACGAGAACGAGTACGCATAATTACCGTACATTGTCTATAAAGTTTTGTTGTAACATTGAAAAAATATTGTAAATTTTTTGCATTGCTATTTACTGTTATTCACGATTTAAAAAATTTTTGTTGCATTCACCATATTGAGTGGTGCTCGTGTCGGTTATCTTCATTTCTTGAACTTCGAATTTATTACTACATTTTTGGTTTATCATAACCAAACGTAACTGTAAATAAAGAAATTTAACATGAATCGGACTAGAAGAAAAATTGAACGCCCAAAGAATCCCTACTCAACCGGTAATATATTTTCGAGATGGAGTTTCTGGTGGATGAGAAAAATATTTCATAAGGGTTTGCAAGGACCACTTGAAGAGGAAGAGTTATATCAGCACCGTAAAGACTTAGATAGTGAACGAGTAACTACAAAGTTTTCGTAAAAACAAGACGGTGCAATAATCCGTTCGCGTAGTTTAACTGCTGTGTATTTTATTTTAGAAGATTTAGTGTTTCCAGCAGAGATCGTAGGCAAACGTATTCGTGCCAAATTTGATGGCACCCAAATTATAAAGGTGCATTTGGATAAGAATCTACAAACGACCATTGAGCACAAAGTAAGTGTTAAATAACACTTATTTCATTAAATCTTTTTTTGCACTTGTGTTTTTTGCTGTTTAAAATTAGTGGTCCAATGTTTCGTTTACGCTTCATTGCTCAAACTGAATTGTAGCTTATTCATATATTGGTAACATTCATCAAATTTAATGAGTGTAGCAATTAACTTGCAGCAATTAATTCAATATGTCTTAATAATAATAATTCATTAAACAGAATAATATAACAATTTTGCATGATTTGCATAAGGATAAGGAATTATTTGAAAATAATTTCTGTTGTACGAATACGAGAACGAGTACGC
>NW_024035989.1:0-2844 GCF_002237135.1 Teleopsis dalmanni
GTAATTGAATTATTGGCAAAAGACGTTTTAAGAATAGTTTTTCGAGTACTTTTGACACAATAGATAGCAGGCTGATTGAACGATATGACCTCACATTCTCGCCTGGTTTACTTGGTTTAAGTATCATTTTGACCTCAGCAACTTTGCATTGAGCAGGGAAGATGCATTTTGTAATAGATGCATTAAATATATGCAACAGGAAGCTTATTCCCTCACTTAATAATTCTTTAAGAATTTTTGCTGAGATGAGCTCATATCCAGGTGCCTTACGATCTTGCAAATTCGCGATTTCTGTAACTAGTTCATTTTTTGAAAACTTTATTATTGGAAAATAGATCATATATAGGTCATATATATTATTATGGGGAGTAAACACGTTTTCCAGGTAGTTAGCAAATAGAGAAATTTTCTCATCTGTAGTTTTGGCCCACGTATTATTTGGCTTTCGTAGTGGTGGATTATAATACGTTGTATTGCTCTATTTTTTATTTACCTTCCACAGCGAATAATTTGTTAGGTAAGCCGGCTCTAAGCTTCGAAGAAATGATTGCGTCGTTTGCTCATGAGAATGATGAAGAAGCGATTTTAGCTCTTTTGTTATTTTATTTAGGCGACGTTTGTCATCTGGAAAACGTGTTTGTGGCCCGTTTTTTCTTGCCTTTCGTTTTTCCCTAATCTTTCTAATAATAACCTGGCTATAGCCATTGTATTGTTTGTGGAGTGGTGTGGATTCCCATGCTGCATTTTGGACACATTTAATATATCAACAGCTTCAATTGAATTTATATGAAAATTTAATTTTGTTTAAATATATTCAATATTACTGTTTTTCATCAAAAGTGCATAATTTCACAGTTCGCTGGGATATTATTGTAGATTATAATATCCAACAAGTGGGAATTGTATGTTGGTCACTGAATAAGTATGTTAATTGAATAAAACAGATTAAATATTCTCTAATGCATAGGACCGATAAATTCTAAGTGTTTGTCATTACAAATATTGTAATATCAGTTATTTGTTAAAAGATTTTTCAGTCTATAAACTAAACCCATTTTATCGTATCCCACAATTTAATCAGTTTTTTTTTTAATTTTAGAGGTGATGTGCAATCGAAAGAATAATTTTTGTAGTTTAAGATATTTCTTATCAATGCTACAGATAGGTTTTGGTAGCTATTATGTTTAAAAAAAAATTTTTTTTTACTCAACTAGTAAAGAAAGCAATCACGATTTAGAGCAGATATTTTTTAATCGAATCCTCGTCACTTAGAAAGTCATTTTGGTTCCAAACTTCTCATAATTGTAAGTAGAAAGATGGGCACAATAGAACTAGCCAGCTGAAAAAATATTAGCCCAACATCTGCTGGTCTGTCGAAAAGTATTCATATGTCAACCTTTGTCTGTGGCTGGCAGAAGTCGAGATTAAAACGAGAAGTTTCATCGAAAGCCACCAACTTTCCCTAGCTCATCAACGCGCTTGTTCTCCGCTATATTTGCATATCTAGGAATCTTAACTAGAGTTATTTTGGAATTACAACCTAATAAGTTGATAAATCATCTACATTCGTCAACTAACTAGCATTCGCTTTTTTATATATCCTTGAAAAGTGACTTTATATGATAATTATACTTTGGTACGATAACTTCTGCGCGTTTCTCCGTGGGGAGCGATATTTTTTATTAATGATTAAAACGTCAATAGAATCTGTTGAGTGAAGAAATTGACCGTCGCCTCTAATTATCTACTCAAATTAATTGGAGTTGGGTTACTACGAACAACCAATCTAGGTTACTAAAACTGTTTAACCAATCTTAAAATATCTATCACAAACATGATATATCTAATATCTAAGAAAGTTATTTTAGTAAAATAAATTATTAGATGTTATTGGGTGAACATCTCGAATCATTGATCACTAAAAATTGGGAAGCTAAACGAAGGTTAATATCTACACCTCTTCCCAACATACACGACCATCCATGCTAAGAAAAAAAGGGATATAGTTGGAGTGTTGCCCCTATTAATTTGCAAGTGTCTGTAAAAAGTGATTGAAACATACACATAAATAGTGATCCGACTGATTAAATATCTTCGAAAAAGAAATGGAATTTTATCAATATTTAAATTTAGTTCTACAGGATTGTTTGATCCTGTTTGATGAAGGAATAAAAGGTGAGTTATTTTCATTGCTAAGACAATCAAAGGTAAAATGAAACTAATTGTAATGTATAACGAATAGCTCACCATCTGAACACTTTAATTAGCATTATAAGTTATGGAATATTTAGCAAACTATTGTAATTAATAACAATTCATAGAAATTGATAAAAGAATAATTCTTTCATTATAATTCTTTTTAGAGAAATAATACACATTGCTTGGTTGTTGACGAGAACTGACCACTTAAGTGACACTTAAAAATTCTGATAAATGTCAAATCATGAATTTGAATAATAATTTAATTTGAAAGATTTTTACTGACAAAAGAAAACAATTTTTTTAGTTTTTTTTTATTTTATTATTATTTACCTAAACACACATTTCTTAAATCTTTTTCAAAATTTTTTTTTAATTATGCATTTTTATTAAATAACTTTTAAATTCTTTCAAAATGCAAGATTTCATTTGCAGAATTTTTTCCCTTTAGTCGGAAATTTACAATTAATTAATATTATCATTTAATTAAATATAATTTTTTTTTAATCTTTTCTTTTCAAAAATTTATAAGCTTATAATAACGTATGTTTTGATGTATGTATAAGAATGTATGTGGTTCGTCGTGATACATAATAATAATAACCATAATTCGGATATTGAACGATTATATGATTTAAAAAAATC
>NW_024035990.1:0-2843 GCF_002237135.1 Teleopsis dalmanni
AGGTGAATTGAAAGGAAAAGAATCTATGGAAATCGCCGACATTATTTTGTAGTAGATAAAAGATGGAACTCAGTCTGTACTCAACATTAATATTCTTATGATCATTATTGGTTTGATGGCGATTTATGTGAATGAGAAATGGAATTCAGGTAAAACCTGGTACACAATTTATATGTTGTGGAGGAACCAGCTAATGCATAGAACATCAACAGAAGCTAGTCGATGTCTCCTCAATTTTAAGAACAAGATTGGAAAATTGTAAATATGGTTGTAGAACTCTGGGGGATCACGATTATTACCTTCTGTTTTTCACGCAATCCCTTAAATGTTGTTGATTTCGGAATGACAATGCAAGAAGCAGTTGCTGCTCCCCGTTTTCATCATCAATGGTTACCTGATCAAATAGATTATGAACCTAAGGCAATATCTGAAAGTGTTCGTAAACAATTAAGAGAAAAAGGATATATTCTAAAAGAAAGGAATCCTTACGGGCGAGTTGAAGGAATATTAGTTAATCCAAATGAAACTTATCAAGCAGGAGCAGATCCAAGAGGAGATGATAAAGCAATAGGTTATTAACAATTATTATCAATATAAAAAGCGATCATTATGATCGCTTTTTATATTTATAGGTTTTACTTTTAGAATTCTTCATCTATCAATTCTTTATTTACCATTGCACCAGTCAAATTTCCACTAGCTACAGCATTTGCTACAGAACGCATAGATTTTGAATTATCTCCGCAAGCCCAAACACCTTTTATAGTAGTTTGTTGTAAATCATTGGTTTTAATATAACCTTGCTCGTCAAATTCACAACCTAATATAGATTAGGAATATTAGAATTTTGAGAGAATGGAACAGGAGCATACATCACTTCAAAACTCATGCTTGTATTATCTTTGTAAATAATATTTTTAATAAAGCCATTTTCATGCACTATTTCAGTAATTTCTTTTTCAATAATAGGAATATTATGTTTAATTAATTTTGAAAGTTGAACATCTGTAAATTCTTTTTTCCCATTTGTTAGTATAGTTAAATCCTTTGTTAGATTATTAACTAATGAAGTAATATGTATTGCTTTTTCTCCATTAGCTAGTATAGCTGTTTTTTTATAAGCAACTTCATAACCATGACAATATGGACAATGAATAACAGAAATACCCCAACAATCAGAAAAATTTTCTATAGAAGGAAAATGATCTTTTATACCTGTAGCAAAAATTATTTTTCTTCCTTCAAATATTTCATTTTTATCCGTTGTAATAAGAAAATTATTTTCAGCTTTAACTCCTTTTACAGCTACAGCATCTAAGAGTGTAATAGTATCATATTTCAGTACTTGTTCTCTAGCTTTTTTAGCAATATTATTTGGTGTTTCGCCATCTTGGTGAATAATATGTGATGCGGTGTTTGTTTATTACAGGAACACTAGCAAAAATAAAACTTTCTTAGAATCTCCCTAATGGACCTCTGCCAGCTGAAAGAACTCTGCATAACTTCCCCTATTATAATAACACGCTTTTTGATTCTAACATCTTTTGTTACAAATCAAATACAAAACAACACACACTATGTCATTAAATTGTTGATAGGTTTTCGTTCGATACTACTTAAATCATAATTTAATTATAAATATTTTTAAATCATGAATAAAATCCAAGTTTTACTTTAGGTTTGTATAACGGTTAAATCTTCAAACCTGTAATTTCTGGAATTTTACGACTTTTTATATTCTTTCGTCAACAGGCAAAATAAATAAATGGAACTGAAAAACGATCTTCTATAATTTAACCAATAAGTTACTATGTCAGTTCCGATCCATTCCTATGTTATGATTTTAATCCATAAACCGACTTCCAACTGACCAGAGTATATGGTATCCACAACATCCTATAAAATTTTTTGTTATTTTATCAAGAACAACAAAAACAATTTCTTTTTGCATGTTGAGGTTTTCTATAGAATTTGAAACAAAATTTATTGTATCTTCTCTATTTCCTGTAGGATCATATGGCATGTAGGTTGTAATTTCTTTGGTGAAATTTTTATTAATTTCATCGATGTATTTTTCACTAATAGGTTGTAGAACTAATCGTTTTGTTATGATTCTTATATCAGAGTTTAGTTTCATGTTTAATTTGAATTAGTTGAAATTAATCTAAGAATTTAGTTTTGCAATAACTACTATAACCCATTTGTAGAAACTAAAGTAACTTCATTTGTTGTTTTATATCTCCATCAATAACTATAAAAACAGTATATTTAAAGAGAATGTGTATTCTACTTTAATATTCTCTATAATCATCTTGTCCCATCCAAATCAACCAATCTCTGTATAGATGTAACTTTTAGACCATTTTTTCTTGGATTTAATGTCACATCAGTACTTCTGATCGTCAGATTTGTAGAACATAAAATTTCATAGATCAAATAAAAAACCATGACTCTTTGTACAATTTTTCTTCTTTATAATAGCAGTAACATACGCTTTAGAATTTTTGCATTAAAAATACTCAACCATCTTTCTGCACATCTTTATTTATTCGATAAATATATTCATTGTATTTTTTATTCAAAAACAGAAATAATGAAATAAAAAAATAAAGTTAGTGAGGATTATTGTGTTGTTTCATAATATGCGATTTAAACTTATATAATTAATATTGATTATCAATAAATTTCTTCCAGTAAATTATTTGGTTTACGGTACCATATTGTTTTAAAAATCCTAAAAAAAGATTTTTGAAAAAAACCTTTTAACACTTCGTACCAATTATATAATAATCCTTTCATTGTATTACATTACATGTGAAAGACATTTTAAATTATAATCTCCA
>NW_024035991.1:0-2840 GCF_002237135.1 Teleopsis dalmanni
GTATGCATTTCTGCTTGTTCAGTTGTCTTAGCGTTACCTTGATTAAATGTTGCTTGCATTGGGAACATAGGCTTTACCATTAAGCCAGCAAAAACTAATTTCTTAATAGAAAAGTGCAATAATTTAGCAATTATTGTTAATAATAATAATTTACAAAATTACTATATAAAGATTTTCACATATATAGCATTTATATGAATATATATGTGTTTTATTTGTAAATATAGATATATACATTTATTACGGCATCTATTAAATGGCGTCTCAAAGAGGAATGGCTCTAGGCTCTAGTTTCTCACCCTAATTTAATCAACATAAAATTGCAATTCTATAATGTTAAAACGTAAACTATATAACATATTTTAAAGTTGATTTCCTTTAAGTAAGTCAGTAAGCGTTATGAATAAAATTAGTTTGTTTATAACTTTCTTATATTGTATATTGAAAATAAAAACTGAAGTTTATTAACATCAACGTTGAATAGATTAGTCAGTCATTAGTAATTTAAATATTGTTTAATAAAAAAAACATACTGAGACATATGAATAATATAACTGTCAATATACAGGGTGTTCTACTTTGAAACACTTCAATTTTGGGCAGAAATTTATGGCTTAAATGAACGACAGAAATAAAATTTTTACTAAATTACAGAGTGCTACAATTTTAGCAAATAAGTTCTAACTTAAATTAAAGAAAGAAATTGTTACTAAGCTACAGAGTAGTATATAAGTTATCTAAATGAACCTCTTCGAAGATACTAGTGGTTTTCTTTTTAAGGTCTTTTTCTGGAGAGAGTTTTATTTGTCAGCCTTTACATAGTCGATAAATATTCAAAATGAAATCTCTCTTCCTAATTTATCTTAATTTTTTTATTTCTTAGGCTTATAAGTCAAGTTACAAAATGAAAACGATATAATACAAAAACCCTGTATTAGAAGATGTCAGAGTTTCCAGTTAAATGTTATACAATAACCTTATCTAGTTTATACTAAAATTTTGAAAAAAAGTAATATTACAGTCAATATACAGGGTATTTTGCCTAAAAGTGTTTTAATTTTGGCGAATAATTTCTAGTTTGAATATATGAATCATATAGTATTCTATCTGAGCTAAAGGATGGTATATGACACCACTTCAGAGACATGATGATTTTTTATTTAAAAATATTTTCTTTGTATGAAGTTTTAATTTAACACCCTTGATATTCAAGAAATATTTGAAATAAAATCTTCCTCCTTTCTCCCATTTTATTTTATTTTTTTCCTTAAATCAATAAATCAATTTGCTAAGTCAATACGATATAAGATAAAAACCGGTATTAAAAGATTTTAGACTATCTATTTAAAAATAATACAATGACCTCATCTAGTTTTTATTTAATTATTAAAAAATAGTTTCATAGTGCCGACCTATGAAAATAAGTTTAAAATATAACGACTATTTCCTCATACTATAAAAATAAACAGTAGATATATATAATTTTATTGGGTCTTTATTGGCTTATATTAATGTTTTTGTTGGTACTTCAAAGTATGCAAACCCTACGGTGCTTGAACAGTTAAAGTATATTCAAGTTCGAACATTTGGTTCGACGTCTTCAAATGTACAGAAATATTCGAGTTCGTCAAAGATATTTAAAATATATAAACAGCAAATCTGCATTATATTTAACTATATTCTCCTATTGTTTAATAGAAATACCTATAACAGTAAATGTTCGAACAAAATACAGTTTTCGAACATATTTAAGCGAAACGTTTTGCTCGATCCAAATATTCGAACACAAGCATACACAATTATAAAATTCCGTCAAGATATCAGTGAAATATTATTTAAAATACTAGTCTACATACATAACATATATTAAACCCTATGTAATAAATGGTCATAATAGGCAGAAATGTACTGATACTAGGGATAACTACTGATGAGTTTTGTGGCGTCTGCCAAGAGAAAGAAGTATAATTACCAAGTCCTCATCTATTATGTAGATGTTCAACCTTGGTATACCTTTTTGAAATGTTCTCAGAAGGTATTCTTAGGTATTCTTTTATGTTCTATTTTTTTTTTGAGGCCCTAAAGATATATTAAAAACTGATATTGTAAGTTTCATAAAATTCCCAACTAGATTAGATTAGATCAATCTGGTTTGTAAATAGCTATGCAAAAAGTTATTGGTGCCTAGCGGTACCAGATAGAGTTAAACCACTAAAAAATCGTTAAACCAGGTATAAAAAGTACGCATATTAAGAGTTTTAACTTTACAATGTTGAAGTTAAATCTTTGGTTTTGCAGACTGAAAATTTATTTACAAAATATTAGTTTAGGCTTAAAGCCGTTTCCGTCTATGCGTACATTCTCGTACCCCTAGGTTCATGTTATAAGGGGACGCCTATCCTAGTGATTTTCCAATGGGCTTTTATGGTACTTGTATTGCTAATTCAAGAACTATCTGCGATATGTTAATCAATTAATCTGAGAATTTTTTAAAGTTACGATATAACTGATTGAACATTTTTCGGGGTTCTCTAAAAACGATTTACTAAGAATTTTAGCCCCGCTTCCTACCATGGATGGACATCTGCACAATAGGCGAAAACTTGATAATTCTTGTACTTGGTAGACGTCCTAAAGATCAACATTCGGATCAGTCACAAGGGATGTTCTTACTATGGCTCGACATCTATTCAATTGATGAGATTTTTATAATTCTTTTTCTTGGTAGACATTTCAAAAATTGTCATTCGGATCAATCACAAGGAATGTTATATTATATCAAATAAAATTTTGTTGTTGTTATTAAATATTATTATTTAACACCCAGATAGTTTTTTATT
>NW_024035993.1:0-2838 GCF_002237135.1 Teleopsis dalmanni
GCTGATATTGATAAAATAGTTTGTGCAGAGATACCGGATAAAAATTTGCAGCCAAAATTACATGAATTTGTTGTCAAACACATGATGCACGGTCCATCCGGTGTTTTGAATCCAAGCTCTGTATGTATGCAAGATGGAAAATGTTCAAAACAATTTCCAAAGGAATTTGTACAATTAACGAAAGAATCAGTTAATGGTTATCCGTTGTATAGACGGCGCGATAATAATGTTTCCGTTGATGTTAGAGGAAAGTCTTTAGATAATCGTTATGTCGTTCCATACAACCCATATTTGCTTGCAAAATATAATTGTCACATTAATGTCGAGGTGTGCACTTCCGTCAAAAGTATTAAATACATATATAAATATGTATATAAGGGTTTTGATAGTGCAACTGTTTTAATTCAAAGTGAAAGCACAAACGAAAATGACCAACAAGTACAAGTTGAAGTAGATGAAGTTAAAAAATTTTTGAATGGTCGATATGTGGGATCAACTGTATCAATTGTATTACGAGTTGGGCAGAATTCCCGTTTTTCAATCGTATAACGTTAACTCAAAATATGAGAGCACTCTCCGAAGAGTTGGAATTCGTTCAATTTCTAAAGAGAATTGGCAATGGTGAAGATTTAGTAGAAATTCCAGCAAATTTGATAGGTGTTGAATCTAACATAGTACATGATATTTTTGGAGATATTAATGAAACCATTTTATCAGATAGAATGTTGAAGTCAGTTGTGTTAGCTCCAACTAATGAAGATTGTGGACTTATCAATAACGATGTATTGAATCGCATCGCTGGTGAAAAAAAGGTTTACTACAGTTTTGACAGAATTATTTGCGAGGATAACAGTGAGGTGTGCAACTATCCAATAGAATTTTTGAATACTTTGATTGTAAGTGGTTTGCCACCACATAAGTTGGAGCTCAAGATTAATGCGATAGTTTTGTTAATTCGAAATTTAAATACGAAGCAAGCATTAGTGAATGGGACGAGAATGCGAGTCAAAGCAATGCATAATAACACAATAGATTGTGAAGTACTTACTGGAGTTGCTCGCGGAAAACGTGTTTTGATTCCACGCATACACTTGACGTATTCAGGGACTGCACTGCCATTTAATTTTCAAAGAACACAGTTTCCAGTCATCAGCGCATTTGCTATGACAATTAACAAATCCCAAGGACAGACATTTGATAGAGTTGGAATATTGTTGAGGAGACCTGTTTTTTCGCATGGTCAACTTTACGTTGCAGCCAGTAGAGTTAGATCATTTGACGGGCTTAAATTTTATGTCAGTAATGAAGGTGGACAAGGTCATTTGGCTAATGATGAAAGGGTGTTTACAAAAAATATTGTTTACACTGAAGTTTTGAGAACTTCATGATATAAAATATAGAATTATTATTATACATTATTATCATTTTAGATTTCATTCAGTTTGAATGTTTTTCAATATTTAATTTTTTTCATTCGTTCATTTGCAAATTTCATTTCTTTGTTTCTTGCCTTCACTGCATACCGCGATTTGATTTCGTGATGGCAGAGTATAGGAATTTGTTTGATAATT
Source organism: Teleopsis dalmanni (assembly GCF_002237135.1). Taxonomy (NCBI): domain Eukaryota; kingdom Metazoa; phylum Arthropoda; class Insecta; order Diptera; family Diopsidae; genus Teleopsis; species Teleopsis dalmanni. The sequence continues at coordinate 1,572 of NW_024035993.1, forward strand.
AACACGGGAGCGAGATGTTGTGCAAAGTCGCATTGTCGAAATTATGGATTCAATAAAGAATAAACGCGATTAATTGAAAATCGAAGGATTTTTTTTTGTTTTTTTTTTTTAATTATTTTATTATTTAAGGTATTAAAGAAAATTGAAGGATGAACGCAATAAATTGCGTCAGAATTTCGAATTTCTTCAGAAGAAGGTGCTGTTCTACAAAATTGCTGATTCCTATACTGATAACTTTCCGATATCACCTGAAGAACAAATGTACGGAGCAGATGTTAAGATAATTTATTTGTTGAAAAGATTTCAAAATGGAGCATCAGTTCGAAACTTTATCGGTATTTCATTCAAACAATTCATCAATATTTTATACTAATTATTTTCTTCTTTCGCAGGTGCATATGTGGTCACATATTACGACAATTTTAAATTAAACGATTTGATTGGATTGATGATACAAGGAAAAATTAAGCCAAAACCAGAAACACAACAAATAATTTTGCACGAGATGAAATTATAAATTTTAATTTATTTTTTAAATTGTTTTCTACAACTTTCTTTAGATTTTGTTCATATTTTAATCAAATTCATCAATAAAATTTAAATACTATTAAAATAAACAAATTGTATTTTGAATAGGTCGAATTTCGACCACTGGCGACCCTAGTTATAATATTATGATTTCATAATCTATCTTAGCTTTAAGAGGGATGAGAAAATTTTGGCCTATTAACGCTTCATAATTTTCGCTATTGAAGTTAATTACTTTCCAGGTGAAGGTACCTGAGACATTAAATTCTCTAGGTATTGGAGTAATAACTTCGAAAGTGACTTAATTTATTCCGTTTATTGTTCTATAGCAAAGAGGATTAGAGAGTTTTTTTTCGATAAAATGTTTTTCTAGAATACCTGGTTTTATTATACTGGTATCCGAGCCAGTGTCTATAAGGCACTTAATTTTCCTGTTACCTATTGTTATAGCTACTATGGGTAATTTGCAGAATGAGGCGTTTGGAAAAAATTTACATCTTGTGCTTTCTCTATATTATCAATTTCCATTGGTTCTATTTCATTAAATGTTGGTTTATTATATCTATTCAAGCTAGGATTATTATTTTTATTTCTATATTGAAATGAATTATTATGATTATTCCTACGTTGAAATGAATTGTTATTATAATTATTACCATTTTGAATTGAATCATTATTATTTTTATATTGAATTGTATTATTGTTATGACTTCTGAATTGGTACGAATTGTTATCATTG
>NW_024035994.1:0-2836 GCF_002237135.1 Teleopsis dalmanni
TTTTTTTTGAGTGTAGCTAATTCACAGCAAATTTTTGCCGTTCGCACATATGACCGCAATTCTTTTATAAAGCTTTCAAATGTATATTATTTGCATTTAATTTTCATTCTTCAAATAAAATTTTTAAATTAAAATATATGTACTCATATAAGAGTAAATGAAATTCATGTATTTAAGTACTTTTTATTTAAAAATGAGTAATACCACACAAGCAAATACAGAATTTGATGAGGCTACCGAGGTTTCTTACATTGAATTAACACATAAAAAAGTAATTATTTTTAAAATAATAAAATAAATACCGCATTTGTACTTATATGTAATATTCAGAGAATATATTAAGTATATTATATCTACGTCAGAAAGTAAAAACAAAAAACCCGACAAGTCTAGTACGACTATGCAAGTGGTGACAATACAAATCATTGGATGATTCTTGTAGCGATTGCTTTATATAATATAATCTATATTTGCAGTTAAGTTTTTATTCGTTTATTTGACCATTTTTATCTCCTTTTATTCTAACCACGAATTTCCCTCAAATATTCTCAATTTCAAGGAGATGTACAGCTCATCTACATTTTTGAGATCATCATCACTTTCTATATTTTGTACCTGAAGTTGTAATCAATTAAGGTCCATCATAAATTATTTAATCTATACTCCTATAAGAGCCTATACCATACGTAGGGTATATAGGCTTACCAATTATTTCTTGTAACATGATATTCCAGTTGTGGTTTGCAATATCTAATTAAAAGGATTCGAATAGCTAAGAAAATACAAGAAGAAAAATTTATTTAATTTATTTAAATTTGATTGACCATACAACGCTGTTTCGAGTATTGCCAAGTACTCATCATCAGTGGTCTTCGGATATATTCGAATTTCTTGATTAGTTTTTAGTCCCTATATAATTTGTTTGCAAGCACCAGACTTAGAACTCTTGTCTGTCAAATTAGAAGCGATGATTAATCGTGTTTTTCCATAAGTAGCCGAGGCTGCACAAACTTTCCATGCTCAAGTTCCCGGTCACTTTTTATTTAATTGGTGACACTAACCAAAGCATTTGCCGTGTTTTTTTTAATTTTAATTATTATTTTAATTTTAAATAAATATTAAATAAATATAAATATGCTCCAAGCTACTTGCATCTTTCTCTACACTGAGCTCATCTTAGAAATATTTTTATTATCGAAGTATTAGACTGTTCGCAACATTAACCCGTTAAAGCTAATATATTCCAGTTGCTGAGCTCAAATTTCTGGCTTTAGGCCGTGTGCAAGTTCGAGTAAATTGATGGTAAATTGGGGGAATTAGTATATGGCAGCGAATGTTGATATTTACCAGAATTTCGAGTAGAGTAAATAAGTTAAAAATTAGGTAAATTAGGTATTACCATTGTGAACATTTTATAAGATATTTAATAAATAAATTTAAAAACGTTTAACCAAAAATAATAAATAATTGCAATAAATAAATAAATAAATATTTACATAAGTGCAGTGCAAAAAATCCCTAGGAAATTTTAATTTACTTTACCTCAATTTACTCGAACTCACACACGGCCTTAGAACTTAAACTCATTAACATAAAACGAGAACGTATTTTTCTTATAGAAATGAACTGTTCTAAATTAAGTAATAATGATAATAATAAAGAAGTTAATCTTTCTTAATTTAATATGATATATGATATGAAATAAAATATTTCTCATATGCAATGCAGTTCTTGACCCAAATTAATTCCTTTATGTTCAATAAATTATTGTTATTATAGTTTTAATAAAGTGCATTTTCAGTTAACTAAGAAACTGTTACGAAATAAATTATAAAGAAAAACTTTCAAATTGCATAACCAGATACTCCAAATAGGTCGGTCGTTGTTGGCGATATGAAATTACAATTTTTCTTCGTTTTCATCTGACATTTACATTCTTTTAAATTGAATTTCACACAAAATGATTACATAAATGAATTAAAGAGAAGAGAGGAGATGGAAAAAAAACTAACAAACGCTAAATTAATTGCATTGAAATGCTAAAAACTTTGGTCTTTGGTTGTTCCGAGTATCTCTGCCCATCCGACGAAAAGCTTGTTTATAATATAATGTATCTGATGTTAATGCTTCTGCTCGATTTGAGTACTTTAAAGTTTAATTTCTATATACACTAAAAACAAAACAAAAAAAAAAAATTAAATTAACAAGAAATAAAAAATAAAAATTGTAAAAATAAAATGAAAAGACCCAAGAAATGAAGAAGAGGAAAATGCCAAAGGGTGGCAATAATTTCAATTGTTAGCACATGTTACGGTCACTAGGCCAATAAAAATTTTATTTAGTTTAAAATATCAAATTGCAAGATAAACTGACAAAGGCGCACATAAAAGTATCTCCATAGGCGCACCACAGACCTCAGTGCACATCCAACAAATTCGTGCATTAAATTTTTCAGATAAACAAAGCGCACATGTTGGTTGCACTGCAAATAAACAAAATGGCCCCAAAGCAAGTTCGCAATTATGTTCCACTGTGGCTTGCATGGGTTGCATGCATGTGTGCGTGTGTGTGTTCGATATTGGGCATATGAGAATACAGTGGGAGCTGTGCTGATGTTTAATACTCGTATGTGTGCATCCGTAAATGCCTATGCGTCTTGAATCAAAACAAAAGCTGGCAATGGTTGCGTATATTTAATTGAATTTAAATTTAATTCTTTTTTCAGAACGAATGAGTAAATTTAAATAAAATAAAAAAGAATAAATTTTTTTAATTCTAGTATTTAAAAAAAATCATTTATTTGTAACTATACTCAAAAGTTAAAAGAAATGCGAAT
>NW_024035995.1:0-2836 GCF_002237135.1 Teleopsis dalmanni
CTTCGAATACTTCGTTTACTATTCGAATATTCGAATTCTTCGAATACTTCGTAAATTCGAATATGAACAGCACTAGTTTTTAGGTCTTTGTGGTGCTACAGACGTATTCTGAAGATTCCTTGGACGGACAAAGTTTCAAATGAAGAAGTTCTAACAAGATTAAGAAAAGATAGAGAACTCCTAAAAACTATCATAATGAGAAAAACGAGTTATTTTGGTGATATCAGTTGAATTGCTGCAACTGATTGTGGAAGGCAGAATCGAAGGCAAACACGGCATGGAAAGAAAACAAATGTCTTGGTTGAGGAACATCCGACACTGGACTGGGTTAAGAACGATTGGCGACTTGGTACATACTGCTAGAGACAGAGACAACTTCAAAAACATTATTTCTTACATATTGTAATTTATATGATTGTACAACATTCAATTTTTGAATAAACAATTAAAGAAGAAGTAAATATATCGTCGTTTCTGATGTACCATCTAGCATCTACTATCGTTCGCAGGATTTTTGATTGGAGCCTTTGAATAGTATTTATTATAAGTCTTGCAGGTGGTTCCCCATATTTCAATTCCGTATTTCCAAATCGGAACAATAATAGTTTTGTAAATTAGAAGTTTGTTATCTATTGACAAACTGGAATAACATGTTAACATGTTCGCCAGCATGCAGATTAGTGTTCAAATGAAAACCCAGACATTTCGCCGAATTAGTATATTTAATAATTGAGTTGCCAAGTGTTACAGATGGCAAGAAATCAACATTAATATTTAGCCTAGCAATTGGTAGAATTGAAGACTTGTTTATATTAAGGAACATATTATTTTACATTAGAATATCATCTGCATACGCATGCAATTTAGCATACTTACATATTGAAAAAATATCATCAATATAAATTGAAAATAAAAGAGGTCCTAGTACAGAGCCATGAGGTACCCCAATAAATAAAGGTTTGAAATTAGAAAAAGCATTCTCTACGAGTACAGCCTGTTCCCTTCCAGTTAAGTAGCTATAAATAAATTCTGAGGCCGACCTAGAAAAATAAAAGGAATGAAAAAGCTTTTTACATAATAAAGAATGGTCAACACAGTCAAAAGCTTTAGTAAAGTCAAGGAGACATAAAAATGTTACTAAGTTTTGATCATAGCTACATCGAATATCTTCGAGGACCTTAAGCATTGCCGTCGTGCAACTATGACCTTTTTTAAACCCAGACTGGAGAGGAGAGAGAAGTTCAAAGCAGTTAAGATGAGTACGTATTTGATCAGCCATAATGTTCTCACACACTTTAGAGAGTGAAGGGAGAATACTGATTGGACGATAATCGGAACATGAGGATGCATTAGCCTTTTTTTCAAATGGAATAATCTTGGCTTTTTTCCAAACAGTAGGAAAACATGATGTAGTGAAACAGTGGTTAATAATGTGCGTCAAAGGAGTAATAATAAACGGCAGTATAAGTTTAATAAATTTATGCGGAATTTCATCTATTCCAATAGCGTTTGACTTAATTTTCATGACATTATTAAAGACAGTTTCTTCACTAATACATACAAAGTCAAAACTGCGTTCGGAGGGAACACTCTCAAGTTCAGGGAAGACCGGAGCAACGTTCAATCTATCACCTATAGGAACAAAGAAATCATTTAAAATGTTAGGATCAATGCTACATACATTTCTTGAGCTATTAACCACCCCTAGAGCTTTGATGTTGCTCCAAAGTGATTTTGTAGGTAATGAGGTATCTAGTTTAGATTTAATGAACCTAGATTTAGCAAGATAAATAGCCATTCGAGTCAAATTTCGAGCTGCTTTAAACCGCGTTCAGTTAAAAACATTCGGATATCTTTTCCACACTGCATAATTTCTCTTGTTTATCATACGTTTGATGTCAGTACTGAACCATGGACATGAAGAATTCTTAACATGTATAGTACGATACGGAATATACTGATGCAAATAATTAATAATTATATTGTTTAAGACTGTCAATTTGTCATCAACTGAAGCACCAAGCCAGCAATTACTCCAGTCAACAGTGCTAAGATCACTACATAATAACTGAGTATCAGCTGATTTAAAATCCCAGAAAGAAAATTGAGAGGGATTGACATTTCTCGTTACACAATAATCTAAGGTAGTAAATAATAAATCATGATCGGAAACAAACGAAATCTGATCAAATAACAACACTTTAGTCAGATCAGACACGATCACTAAGTCGAGGAGACTTGGGCGTACATTATTACTATATCTAGTAGGCACGGTATTATTCACAATGCTTAGACCAACCATAGCTATAAGGTCATTCAGTGCAGACACTTTAGCATTGCTCAAAAGAATATCAATATTAAAATCGCCAAATATGGCAATAAAATCAAAATTGACAGCAATAGGAAGGAGGGCTTCAAAAAGAGGACCACTACAGTACCTTTTGCTGGGGTTATAAGCACAAGAAACAAGAATTTTATGACTACCTAAATAAATACATACACATATAAATTCAATTTCACTTTCTTCCGATATACAGATCAATTGACTTCTTAAATATGATTTACAATAAATAGCAACGCCGCCACCCAACTTATGTTTCCTATCATGTCTAAATAAAACAAAGTCGCTTATAGATAGGTATGAACTATCAAGATGGAAGTCAAACCAAGTCTCAGAAATGCAGATAACATCTACTTTGCTGTCTTCGAAAACAGCTCTTACATGATCTAATTTTAAGCCAGAAAGACTTATCGCATTAAAATGAACTATATTAATACCACGTTGTTGTTTACAAAAAATATTAATTAAAGTTTTATCTTCCATGATTAATAATTA
>NW_024035997.1:0-2834 GCF_002237135.1 Teleopsis dalmanni
AAATTTTAATAAAGCTTCTTTGTCACCATACAAAGAAAGCGTAGCTTTATAGCAACACTAATACTTTATTCAAATATTAGGCTTGTGAAAAGTAAAGAACAATATGTTAAAATATAATATTGTTCAACTTTTCCTAACCGCGAAAGCGGATTTGTAGAATAACATAGCATAGCTTCTTTGTAAAAAGCACCAGAATGGTCGCTTTACATATAGTAAGTAAAACAATATGCATTACAAAATGTCTCTACAAAAAGAGTAGCTTTGAAAAGAAATAAAGAAATAGGCAAAACCCAAAAGTTAAACTTTCAATTCGTTGAACTTGTGTTTCCAAAAATAAAGCTGTAGTTTATAAGCTCGTTCTAATTTAAAAAGCACGGCAAGTGCGTTGGTTGTTGTCACTAATTAAATAAAAATAAGTGACAATAAAACCTGGAACTTGAGCATTGAAAGTTTGTGCAGCCTTGGCTTCTTGTGGATAAACACGATTAGTCATCGCTTCTAATTTGACAGGCACGAGTTCTAAGCCTGGCACTTGCAGTCCAAACAAATTGTATACGGACTATAAACTAATTAAATAATATTCGATTATTCCCAAAGACCACTGATGAAGAGTACTTGGCAATACTCGAAACAGCGTTGTGTGGTCAGCCAAACTTCAATAAAATTAAAATAACTATTGTGTTGTACCTAGTATTCTATTCTTGTGTAGTTTCCGAAATACCCTCTAAGAAGTTTAATCAAGCCTTCTTTGTACCTATATCTTCAAGTACAGTCAGCGTTGAAACAGCAACACTAATACTTGTATCAAAGATTCGCCCCTGTGAAAAGGTAAAGAACAATAGATTTTGTTGTTCAGCTTTTCCTAACCGCGAAAGCGGATTTGTAGAATAACATAGTATAGCTTCTTTGTAAAAAGCACCAGAATGGTCGCTTTACATATAGTAAATAAAACAATATGCATTACAAAATGTCTCTACAAAAAGAGTAGCTTTGAAAAGAAATAAAGAATAGGCGAACCCAAAAGTTAACTTTCAATTCGTTGAACTTGTGTTTTCAAAATAAAGCTGTAGTTTATAAGCTCGTTCTAATTTAAAGCACGGCAAGTGCTTTGGTTGGTGTCACTAATTAAATAGAAATATGTGACAACAAAACCTAGAACTTGAGCATTGAAAGTTTGTGCAGCCTTGGCCACTTGTGGATAAACACGATTAAACATCGCTTCTAATTTGACAGGCACGAGTTCTAAGCCTGGCACTTGCAGTCCAAACAAATTATATACGGACTATAAACTAATTAAAGAAAATTCAATTATTTCCTAAGACCACTGATAAAGAGTACTTGGCAATACTCGAAACAGCGTTGTATGGTCAGCCAAATTTCAATAAATTAAATAAAAAATTTTTGTTTTGCCTTTCTTTGCTATTCGAATCGGTCTAACTTTTAAATAGTTTCTTTCGTCATAAAAAGACACGCCATTATCGGCAAAAAAAAGAAAAAAAATTTACCTTAAAAATTAGAATTATAGGAAATATGAACAATAATATTGTTCAGCTTTTCCTTAACGCGATTAGCGAACTTGTAGAGAAACATTTGCATAGCTTCTTTGTAAAATTGCACCCAAAAAAGGCGCTTTACATATAGTAAGTTAAAAAAATATGCATATCAGATGTCTCTACAAAAAGAATAGCTTTGAAACAAAAATAGGCAAGCTCAAAGATTAACTTTCAAATTGTTGAACTTGTGTTTCCAAATAAAGCTGTAGTTTATAAGCTCGTTCTAATTTAAAGCACGGCAAGTGCTTTGGTTGGTGTCACTAATTAAATAAAAATAAGTGTCAATAAAACCTGGAACTTGAGCATTGAATGTTTGTGCAGCCTTGGCTTCTTGTGGATAAAGACGATTAGTCATCGCTTCTAATTTGACAGGCACGAGTTCTAAGCCTGGCACTTGCAGTCCAAACAAATTATATACGGACTATAAACTAATTAAATAAAAATTCGATTATTTCCAAAGACCACTGATGAAGAGTACTTGGCAATACTCGAAACAGCGTTGTATGGTCAGCCAAATTTCAATAAATTAAATAAAAAACTTTTGTCTTTGCCTTTCTTTGCTATTCGAATCGGTCTAACTTTTAAATAGTTTCTTTCGTCATAAAAAGACACACCATTATCGGCAAAAAAAAAAAAAAAATTTACCTTAAAAATTAGAATTATAGGATATATGAACAATAATATTGTTCAGCTTTTCCTTAACGTGATTAGCGAACTTGTAGAGAAACATTTGCATAGCTTCTTTGTAAAATTGCACCCAAAAAAGGCGCTTTACATATAGTAAGTTAAAAAAATATGCATAACAGATGTCTCTACAAAAAGAATAGCTTTGAAACAAAAATAGGCAAGCTCAAAGATTAACTTTCAATTCGTTGAACTTGTGTTTCCAAATAAAGCTGTAGTTTATAAGCTCGTTTTAATTTAAAGCACGGCAAGTGCTTTGGTTGTTGTCACTAATTAAATAAAATAAGTGACAATAAAACCTGGAACTTGAGCATTGAAAGTTTGTGCAGCCTTGGCTTCTTGTGGATAAACACGATTAGTCATCGTTTCTAATTTGACAGGCACGACTTCTAAGCCTAGCACTTGCAGTCCAAACAAATTATATACGGACTATAAACTAATTAAATAAAATTCGATTATTTCCAAAGACCACTGATGAAGAGTACTTGGCAAAACTCGAAACAGTGTTGTATGGTCAGCCAAATTTCAATAAATTAAAAATAAAAAATTTTTGTCTTTGTCCTTTGTTTGCTATTCGAATCCGTCTAACTTTTAAAT
>NW_024035998.1:0-2833 GCF_002237135.1 Teleopsis dalmanni
ACCGGAAACTATTAATTGAATGGCAACCTACAACGTCAGTTTTCATTAAAAACTTTTTAGTTGCATTTTTTGCGAAATAATAGCATTTTCAAATTTATTAGGAGGCGTTAAACTTTTACTCTTAAACAAGCAAAGATGAAGGAGGGCATGTCTATAAAGAATTGCAATAATAACAGACTTACGGATTGTTCGATTAAAATTTTCATTTCAGAACTTCTAAAAACAATAAAAATATTTTTATTTTAAAATATTTTTCTTTCTCGAAACAATGTATTTTTAGAACACATACTTGTATAAAGTACACTCCTACTATTCAGCGTTACTCAGTTCACTCATATCTAAAAGACTACATATTCACTGCAGCTAAAAAAAAAGTAATGCATTTGACATATACCTTACAACAAATTTTTTACAGATAATCTAAGTTGTTGGTTTATTAATAACACTCTGAATCAGAACACATTTCATAGTACATTTCAATCAGTTGAAGTGTGTCATGCGTCAGACTAAGGTTCATCATAAATCTGTATTCCTTGAAAGATAGCGGAGTTTACTGAAAGTTGAAGAGCCTATTCTGTTGCATAAAACTAATTTTGTAGCAAGAGCTTAGAGTTTAATTAATTTTGGTATATACCCTTGACCTTGCCGTCATCAGGAAAATATAGTAATCTTCAAGAATTATATCCCCATTAACTAAAACCACATAATTTTCGGAATACGTTGGTGTTAATCATATTTGTACAGTATATAGTAAAGCATAGGAGAAATTGCAGGACACATTTTATTTCATGTCTACTGGATTAACTGATATTCAAAGAAACATATGTTTTTTGCAATATATTTGACGTGAATCCGTCTTCTACAATATAAATCGAAAAGGAGGACGCAAGACGTGTTTAATTTGTTAAGGATGACACTAATAGGCGAAACGAAAAGTAGTAGATTTTTAATTGGATTTTACTCGTCAAGTCAAAAATTTCGTTTTTTCTTATAGGTTTATCGTTTAATGTGTGTTAATATATCATAATGTATAATATATATACGAAATTTATAAATGTACTGAGAGTAGTGTTTATGTTTTCTTATATTTTTGAATAGAACAAAAAAGTATCTTAAAGTTATAAACAAATAAAGGTAGACTTTATTTAAAACCTTAAGATTAGATGTTAAGTGGTTTGAAAACACTTTTAACAACTTTTGTTTTAATTGCTGCTCTTAAAATAGGCACTTAAGTGTTGTGTTCAAGCACTAATCCTATATCTCGACAATTTGATAAGTATCTATGGAACTACATTCGCTGCAATCGAGTAATGTTTGCAAATAACGCATATCGGTTTGAGTTAAATACTCAGCGGCATGCAATTGCAAAACAAAAACAACGAATTATGGGCAGCACGTTCTGTGCAGTTGTTGCATTCCGAAAGTTTAGTGCCTTGGGTGCACTTCAAAATTCATGTAACGGAATTTATGGAATTATACTGGAAACTATTTGAGTGCAGCACACAAATAATAAATTTAATTTTCAGAAGTTCATAAATGCCTACTTCCGTTTAACACGAGCGGCAGGCGCAATTGCCATATACGTCGCTTTCGTTACCGAAAACGACCACCTTGCGGAAATGCGGTCGGCAATATTCAATGAAAATATGGTATATGTAGAATTGATGGGTGAACAACATAAATATCTGGTAACTAGTTGTGCATGCAGAAGGTCTATGCTTCCTTAATACACACATATTCATAAGCCCATATCAGTTTGTAGTTGCAATGTTGCCGCACTCCCTTGGGAGACTCGTAGCAATCCAGTATTTTATTTGCATAGAGTTAATTTGAAAAAAGTATGAAGAATATTTTAATTACTTTGTATATACCGTACAAATATTGTATGATGTACTTTACAACAATCTGTGCCGTCACTTAACTTAATTGTCGGCAAGTATCTGGATGGAGTACACAGCAATGTGGCCTAATTCAATTTTAACTGAAATTGCTTTTACATTTACTTTTACTCTACCAAATTGCACTTACCACATTTCCATACAGTTTTCTAGTTCGTCTACCATTTAACTTAGCAATTAAAAGTTCTTAACACGTTTAAGACTAACGCTCTTACACATTTTCAGTGTTGTTGCGTTTGTATTTAATTGTCTACAAATAACGACTTAATTATATTTCAACCGTGTTTTTTTCCTAGTTCCTATTATACCCGAGTTCCTGTACGATATACGGCATCCGGATGCACCACTTGACAGTTTTCCGCGCACACCATTAACCCTAAACACACCGCCTCCACCAACGCAGTGTCCTTGCAACAGCGATGGCGATTTGTTGCCCACGGTGGAAGTATCAACATTATCCCCAGAGGGTATGTATACAGCACTAATGGGTTAATTAATTTTTTCTTCTTAATATTTTTTTTAATAATATTTACTAAATTTTCTTTATTGTAGAAAATGAAACCCTATACCGTGAGTTGGAGGAGCGTCACAATGAGTTGGTGGGTGAAACGGTGGAAGTTGGCATTTTATTTGCTTCTAAGGCCTTTGTGCAGTTACTAGTTAATCCAATTGTTGGACCTTTAACGCACAGGTAGTAAAATATATGTTTATAATACAAACTTCATAACTCAAATTTTAAACATTCGAAAAGTTTGAACTATTCCAATTCACTTCATATACTAACTATTTGACACGAAACGATGAAGTCCAAACGAAACTATATTAACTATTTTGTGAGAAATTGGATATTTGTGTTCACCGAATTATTCATATAATTTTTAGAACTGTACACTATTTTTAGAACTATAAGATCAATTAATATTATTGAATTTTTT
>NW_024035999.1:0-2833 GCF_002237135.1 Teleopsis dalmanni
TATTGTGAAGTAGCTTTAACTGTTTAAGTTCATTGCTGAGATTCAATGAACTTCCTTTAAACTTTGACCATAATTCTGAGTTATTGATGACAGGTATCTCACCAAATGCAATGTAAGATTCATACATGGTGTCGGTAAGCGTTTGATGTGTCTGAATTATAGACGTTTGGTGTTTGAGTACACAGTCATCTTGTAATTTCAGCAGTGTTGCACCTTGTAGTTCTAAATGAGTCGTGATGCCCTTACAGACGGCCGTAACTGTTGTATTGTTTTTTGACCCGAATATCCATTGGTTCGCATGATACAGGGGACTCCAAATAATGTTCGATTTTGTTTCCTGCACATTACACGTATTGTCAGATATGTTTTTTAATAGGTTAAATTCGCAAGCGTAAACCTGTGAGCCGGTGTTATATTTTGATTGTTTATCTGAACAAAGTAGTTTGTTTTCTGGTTGCTTGAAAATCATACACTCCTTATACTGTTCACGAGTTAAGGCAAAATATTGGTCTCTATGCGGCGTGGCAGCTAAAAATGAAGCTTCTGGAACTATTGTCATCATTGTATTGTTGACTGTTGCAGGAATTGGGACGAGATTGAATAAATCGAAATCCTCATGATCGGTTAATGGCAGTTGTAAGACAACTATCAAATGATCTTGTGTGATTCCACTTTGTGAAGACATCAACGTGTATAAATGAATAACGTCCTCTTGATTAAATGGAAGACGAAGTGAATGAGGTAAATGGCCCTTGATCTTCATGATTTGGTCTTGAAGTTGTTGTGGAGACATCAAAAGAGAATTAATTCTGCCATGCTGAGTATCAGTTAAGACATCAAATATCGCAGCTTCAATTTTCATTAATGTATGTGCCATCCATGTAAGTTGGGTTACCAGTGATGTATAGATCTCTAGGTGGTTAATACGTTTAGTATTATGATTAGTGTAATCTACTATTTTGTTTGTCTCATCTTGTAGTTGATTCAGTTTGACTGCAATGGCTTCTGTAGTTTTGCTGAATATATTTATAGTTGAGTCCATGACTGTAGTCTGATTTTTGATCATTTTTGATAGTACATCTTCATTATTGTTGATTTGAGTTAGAGTTTTAGAAATCGTTTCAGCATATTCTGAATCTAAAACACCAAATAATTTGTTAGCAATATTTCCAACTATATTGATGGCTCCTCTGGCTGATCGGTGTCTCGTCATGACCTTCGTTTCAGTTCGTAACTCTATATTAGTATTATTGAATTGACGGACGAGCTCATAACAGCTTTCTTGTTGCTGTAACAATGGGCACAATTGCTGAAGTGCTGCTGTGCCATTTTGAAACCTTTCGATCTCCTTTCGAATAGGCGCGAACTCAAAGTAAGTGATAATTTTCCATCTTCCAATGATTTGATTTACGGTGCCAATTCCTTCAAAATATATTCCGGGTTTGTTTGGAAATGATATTTCTTCAATGGGTTTCGAAAGTATTAATGGCATCATCAAAATTGTCACAAGTATGGTCATCATTAAAGATGTGCCATCATATATCTTTCGACGCTTTGGCAACGCTTCACTAGGTTCATTCGTTCGTCTTGTTTGTGTGACAGTAGAATTTTGTTTTGTTGGATTTTGATTAATGCTGCCTTCAGTGGGTAGGGGGCCAATGATCGTAATGGTCGTTTAAAAATCCCATTGGCTGTTTTTATGTCAGCTACACGGACCAAACCATCTTCTCCTTCATACACCTGTTGCACCCTGCCAAGAGGCCATTTGTACATGGGTAGATTATCATCTTTAATAATGACTAAATCACCTTGGCATAGATTTGCCTTTTGTTGTTTCCATTTGTACCTTGATTGGAGTTCATTGAGATATTCCTTTGACCATCTTCTCCAGAATTCTTGTTTGAGTTCAGAAACTAAACGCCATCGTGATGATAAACTCATTCGGCTCTCCTTTTGATAAGGATCTACATTAGTGGTAGGTGGTTCGCCTATGAGAAAGTGTCCTGGTGTAAGCGCTGTTAGATCATTTGGATCGGATGACATTTTTGTTATTGGCCTTGAATTTAACATGGCTTCTATTTCAGTTATGACTGTTGTCAATTCTTCATAAGTCAATGAAGCGTTGAAAATTCCTTTAATCATTAAATGTTTAGCTGACTTGACGGCAGCTTCCCAGAGTCCTCCAAAATGAGGAGCTCTTGGTGGAATGAATTTGAAGTCAATTCCCTTGTTACTACTGGTCTTAATGATCTTTTCTTTACCATTTTCTGAATAAATGGTAGACTGGAGCTCTTGTAGTTGGTTTCTCGCCCCAACAAAGTTAGTCGCATTGTCACTATAAATTGTTTGGCATCTTCCTCTTCTGCTGATAAAACGTTGAATAGCGGCTATGAATGCCTCTGTTGTCAGGTCACTCACCACTTCTAGGTGAACAGCCTTAGTCGCGAAACAGCAAAATACTGCTAAATATGCCTTTGTTGGCCTTTTTCCTCTAATTTTATAATGAATCCATATCGGACCACAGTAATCAACTCCTGTGGTAAAAAATGGTTTAGTTAGAGTAACTCGATCAGTCGGTAAGTTGCCCATGAGTTGGTCCATCAGTTTTGGTTTTGCCTTTGAACAGATGACACAGCTGTGAACAATGTTTCGCGCCATAATCTTTCCTTTAATCGACCAGAAGTTTTGTCTCATTATGCTTAGCAATAATTGTGGAGCACAATGGGAATTTTCTTCATGTTTCATTTTGAACATCAATTTCACTATTGAGTGATTGTAAGGAATTACCATTGGGTGTTTAGCATCATATGGCAATGTTGATGCTTCAAGCCTT
>NW_024036000.1:0-2832 GCF_002237135.1 Teleopsis dalmanni
AAAAGAACTTGAGCCGCAGCCGCCATCTTCGGTTAATCAGCCACAGTCACCACGAGGAGCACCACCAAGAGATAATCACCAATCTGGTCAACCATCATCTTCGTCATCAACTACATCGCTACAGAGGAATTCTACTATAATACAGCCAGTATCGGATAATCGTCATGTACAACTTACGAATTCATTAGGTCCATTAGTTATCAATGTTTCAGATAGTAAACTTAACACGGAACTACCAAGCCAAGGAACTCAAGCAAAGAATAAAGTCAAGCATGACAGTCAACAAGAAACATGGTCACCACAAGAGGAATTGAACGTCAGTCAACCAAGCACAAAAGGAAACAAACCAGAGATTTTCGTACAACGTCTAGGTACATTTAAACGAAAGGATGACCATCATCATGTCAGCAACCAAGATGAGTATTACAAAATTTTCAAGTGTCCAAAGATTAGAAAGAGAAATCGAGCCTCGTTCTAAAAGGAATATTAGTAACACAAGTATTAGCATGTATCATATGGAAAATAAGGGATAAATGGAAAATCAGAAGTATCAAGTGCAAATTTGCCGACGAGGGGTCATCAACGTGTCATTAAAATAAAGTTTTAGTTTAATTTCTGTTCTGAAGAAGGAGGGAAATGTAACGACACAAATTTACAAAGTAAATTTCTGTGCTACATAAAACAAGAAGCAGAGAAAAACACAGTCTGTGTGTTAAATAACCGCCACCACTACACATAATATATCTAACAACTCACATGAAAATAACTGAAGGCGACTTAACTGGAAAATATAAAATTGAATTAAAATATTTATTTGAAATATCATGGACATTACCTGTGATCCTCGATGCCAATGTGCCGCGGGCATCGCTACATGCAATGTACAAATTCTAAAAAAATATACGAAAAGAAATTAATTTTTGGTTAAAACTTTTATGAATGGAACACTTATAAACGCAACAACAATGAACAATTATTGGCGAAACATGTTTAAATTTTAAACAAATGTCTATTTTTTACAATTATATATAAATAAAACAAAACACAAAACAATTTAACACTCGTGGTTGTTCAATTTTAGTTTATCTGCGTAAACGAAAAACAAAAAAAACCACAAAACAGTTTAACATTTTTGGTTGTCCAATTTTATTTTTATATGCGTAAACAAAACACAACAAAACAAAACTAAGCACGCCAACATCAATTTTATTTCTTTTAATATTTCTTTTCTGTTCACATTTAGATAATATTAAATTCACAAAATATATATGCATATTTAATACCTTGTTTTGCAGTATTAATACACTTTATTTTTTTAATAATATAATATAAGTTAAAGGAAAACAAAACACACACGAAAGAAACACGGCGCGTAGTAAAAGTACTAAAAATCACGGCGAAACAGAAGAAGTGGGAAAACAGTAGAACACAAAGTTCAACTTCACGGCGAAGTCAAGTACAGCAAAGAATACCGGTACGCTACACCAAAAAGCTTCGGTATACTCGATATAAAAGGAGGCGCATTTCGTATAGTAGGGGACTTGGTTTGCGACAAGTGAAAGAAGGCTCATTGGGCCTTCTGGTAAATTTTACCAAACTTGAAATTTTACTTTTCCTGAAACAAGTACACTGGCCTATTGGTCATCTGGCACATTGTGCCACAAATCTGGTTCTTTGAGTCAAACGTAGTGTAAAATTCCTTTCCTGTCTTATATGTATATTTTTTTAACCTGGCTTATTCGGTCAAATAGTTTTTTACAGCACGGAGGAAACGTTTTGTTTATTTTTTTTTATATAACAGAAGAGGGGCTTAAGAAGTCACACGGGTTTTGCTAAGATTCTTTTAACAAGTAGTATATGGAGAAGTGGGAAATTTTGGCATCAACATAATTTTTTTTTATTTATTATTAGAAATGTTTCCAATGAATTTTAATTAAACTTTGTTAATCATAAGTTTATGAAATAATAAAGTTATATACATAATTTATACATATAAATCACGTTCTGTTTTCTTCTAAAACCAACGTCTCGGCAAAATTATAAATATATTGTCACGACTCTGGACGACGGCTGAGGATACCCCAGCAAAAACTAAAAATTTTTGAACGTCACCAAAAGTGTCGTTACAAATTTAAGTAAGTTTTTGAGTTTATTCCAACGTTCATTGGAATGTTTGAGTCTATTGTTTGAGATTATATTGAAATGTCTTAAAGGTATTATTTCTAAATCCGATTTTGAAAATTTTTCAATACTTTTTTCTTTATTAGAGATATTTAAGATTCTTATATGTTTTATTCCATGTTGTGGAATTATTGTATTTGCGATAAATACATCTTTTATTATTTCTTTATTACAAATAATACTATCTTCTGGAATTTCTATTTTAATCGAATGAATTATCTCTGATCTAGGTGGTATTGTGATTCTAAAGATTTTGTTTAATATCGGTAAAATGTATTCGGTTTTATTCGTGTTTATTGAAAAAGTATAAGTTTCGTAATCAATTTTTGAAAAACATTTATTGAAAAACTTACGTCCTAAAATACCATCAGTAGGAATTGGAAATTCGTCATCTACTACTTGAAATTTATGCTTTAAGTAATCGTTCAATATTTTGAAATTTAAATTTGTAGTACCTAATGTTGTGATTGGACTGTCAGTTATTACCGTGAGTTTACATAATTGTTCCCCTGCAATGTCTTCGTCATTTGTACAATATTTTTTACATATTGACACATCTGCGCCAGTATCTAACAAGAATTTTAATTTTTTATTTAAAGTCTGTAGTATAATATAATTGGGTATTGATTCTCCATTATCATTTTTTATCCC
>NW_024036001.1:0-2831 GCF_002237135.1 Teleopsis dalmanni
TATCAAAATTTACAACAAGAACACAAAATGTATTATTTTAAGTATTTTAAACTATTTTAAAAACAAACATTTTTTTCCAGATAATTTTAAAACACAAAGACACCATAAACATTTCATGTTAATAATAATTAAAATGTGTTAATAATATGTTAATAACTTTTAGAAACAAAGTGCGCTGCGCTGATAAGGTTAGGTAGCTTTCCTTGCAAAGAGTGGTTTTACTGATGCTACGAGAGGATTTACAAAAGTGAGACAAAAAGTGCAGTCCATAGACAAAAACTAACTCGAGTTGAGTGAATCGATGAACGTATGATATCACTATGTTTATTAATTGTTTCATTTAAGGATACCATATAAACCAAAAAATAACAGCGTCATGATATACCTTCAATAAGATGATATATTCTAAGGGAAACATTTATACTTTTTGCTCTTTTGACATGTGTTAACATTTCAATTAAAATATAACTGGCTGTAAATTAGCAGCATGAATTTGCGTTTCGCTATTAATATGTGGTGAACATTTAGAAATCTGAAAATTGAATGACATTTCAAATAATTAGCAAATATAGGACACAATTTGTTTATTCATCTAGAGTAAAATTGAACGGATTAAATGTTCTATGACATTTATTAAATGAATATTAGTCGATGCAGTATAATTTCTGTATCGACTAAAAGATAACGTGTTTTAAATTAACGTCCAGCTTTGGTCTGTTTCAGAAAGTGATTACTAGCTCCAGAGTTCCTGACACCGTCACAGTTAAAGTAACTTCTCAACAAATGACCTTTTAGAGGACTCTCTGCTTTCCGGTTAGGAACTTCTTATTTGAAACAAAATATCTGTCAAATTTACTGTGTTCCTGCCTTCTTTAGGCTTCTTTATATTCTGAGAAAACTTTACCTCAAATATAGGTTTGCTAAATATTCCTAAATAGGAATATAGGATATAAAAAAATAACCATTGAGGTTTAATGATATTAG
Organism: Teleopsis dalmanni; assembly: GCF_002237135.1. NCBI lineage: Eukaryota > Metazoa > Arthropoda > Insecta > Diptera > Diopsidae > Teleopsis > Teleopsis dalmanni. Next base: position 985 of record NW_024036001.1, read on the forward strand.
TTTAAATAAGAAGCAATTTCAATTGTAAAGCAATTATCTGTCTATATGTAACGAATTCGCTCTTAACTGATTGCGAATGTCAGAGCACATCTACGGACAAATATAGTTCGCAATCAATCATCGATTACTGCAATAAATATACTATTCCATATGTTCAAGGGTACAATACACGTGTACAATAAATCCTTTCAACGCCCACTTAGTCCGCACAAGCATGTCCTTGCAAATAACAAGTGCACTGAATGTGCCTGAATGCGTTCCACATGCCGAGAAGCAATCCAACAAATTAAACGGCAATGCTGAAGGAAAAAAATTTGCATAAATAATAAATAAAAAATATTTTTATTTGCTGTCGGATAAATACACCAAAAACGAAATACAATCACAACAACATTTGCAGTAGCAACAATCCACTTTAATATTCAAAGGAGAAAAAAAATAAACATGTTAAACTACTACTATAATATCCACACAACACGATAAACAAAGGATAGGACAGCCAAAGCAATGGTATTTGGTATCAATTTACTATAAATGCCGCAACAGTAAAAGCAACAACAACAGTAAGTGCAGTAGTGGTTGCTAGTATCCATGTTTGTTGTACACTCAATAGCACATTCACACACACATATGCACATATGCACATTCACTGGCCACGCACACTCATGCCAGAACAAATAAACACAACGTTATGCTGTCATTTAAATATCTGACATAAACGCGGCATTAAATGCTTGAAAATGTCATAACAAACATAATTGCATCGCAGTGTGGGGTAAGCAGTAGTTGAAGGGTGAAGGCACTGTGAGTGAATTTTATTTAAACAGAAACAGAAAAAATTATAAAAAATACTGTTTGCGGTCAAAGCACATGTGTGTGTGTGTGTGTGTGTGTGTTGGATGTTGTCAGGAAAATAAAAATATTAAAATTTATCAAAATTTATTTTCTTTAAATAGAGAAATTTAGGATTACTTTTAAATTGTAAAAATCATAATTATATTTATATCGTTGACCTGTTTCAATGCGATTAAATTAAAATCATTCAATTCTATTCCTACTTAACGTTCTGCAGTGTGGTGAGTAACTAGACAGACCGGCATAAAACAGTGCAATCATTACAAATTCGAGTGACTTGTTTACAGATTTCTCCCCCCTCGACCAATTACGCTTGCGCGCTCTTTTTACTCAGCTTATGTTCCCATTTATTTCTGGTGGGTTAGGCTCTTTGTTTGAACTCACCACATGTTGTGTAATTGTGATTTGTTTATATTTTTGTGATAAATGCTTTTATTCCTGTTTACATGTTTTTCAAAGTATCATTCAGTGTTTTTGAACTTTGCCTGATGATGTTCCTTCCCTCCATTTGTTATTCTTTCACATTCTTGCACTTATCTTATGTTCTTGTGTTCACGATTTCTTCATTTAACCACGAACAAAGTCAAAGGTTAATGAGAGGATATAAATATAAGTTAATATTATTAAATGTAAATAACAATAGAAACGCACATATATTTTTCAAATTAAGAAATTCTATAAAGAAACGTAGTTTATTTATTGAATTTATTTTGCATTATTTAAGGTGAAGTCATTAGTAGTAATTATCTTGCTTGACTTAAGAACTGAATATATATTACTAGGATATTCTGGATTGAAAAAAATCTTCAGTACAACCAGTTTTCTCAACCATATCTCTTTGTACCTAACGGTATACAGAATTGTACTGCAATTAATTATTGACATTAAATTTTTTTTAATTTTTAGGTGTCACTTAATCCCAGAAGAAAATTTAAAGCAATATTACCATTATGGAACCCAAAATGTGCATTCATTTATTATAGAATTTGTAG
>NW_024036002.1:0-2831 GCF_002237135.1 Teleopsis dalmanni
GTGAAAAAGAGAACAATAGAAACAAGGCAGTACAAAAATGCCGTGGAATTCATCAAAAAAAAAAGTTATTTAAAATAAAGAAAATGCAAATAACTATACATTCGTCAGCAATTGCTACGAATCAGAGAAAGTACAGAAGTTTGGTTAGTACGGTCAGTGATAATTATTAAATAAAGTTTAAAATTAACATTTATTTTTTTAGAAAAAAAAAATTCATATAAATAAAAATGATGCAGTGAAAAAAAGTTGGGTATTCGCTTCGAAAAAATAACAGCTAATTTTAGACTGATAACAACCAGAAGATATTTCATTGTTAAATGAGGGCGATCTAAATGTAGAGGAATTAAAACGATGTTTAGCTACATTTTTTTATTAAGTTTTAATAAAAATTAACCTAATCTTATTATTTAATTTTGTATCACTAAATAATTTAATCTAACTATTCTAAATATTTAAAAAAGAAAGCAATATAATGATAATAATAATTACATATTATATGATATAATTAATAAATAATTAAAAATTCTATATAACTATAAATTGTAATAAATAATAATAGATGCCTAGTCATCGCTGGCGATGGTCTGATTAATAAACACATTTATTATTTTGAAGAACTTAAATAATATTGTAAAAACTCACCTGAAATGCTTTTGCGCACTAATTTCATAATATTATGTATAAACAAACTGCTCAGACTGGTGTTCTCTCCTGATTTAAAATAAGCAAATAAGCAAATTCAAGTGATTAGCAGCAACCTAAAAAAAATAAATTTTGGTGATTTCCTTTGTGGAAAATTTTTTTTAGTTTTTCATTTTTAGTCTCAAATGAACTTATTTATTGCAAATGAGTTCATTTGTATAAAAGCTCTTTGTATAGTAAATCATGCTTATTACTGATTATAATGAGCAAAACCGCCTAAATGAGTGTGAATGTGCTATAAGTTACTTAGAAACATTGAGCCTTTTATCGATCACTTTAGCACAAGTTATTTAAGACATGGAAAAGAGCTTTTATGTGCCAAAAATTTCTAATTGTAGAGCTTTTCTTCGTTTACATTTTAATTTTAAACAGCTGCCATTAAATGTTGTATCCTTGGAAGAAAATAATTTAGCATGGAAAATACAGAAAATTTAAATAATTTAGTATATATTATATGTACTATTCGGTGGCTCGCAAGTGTGCCAAAAAATGCTGGCTGGCCTATATTTTCTAAGCGAGACATTGGAATCACTGTTGCAATCTATCAAATGTTATGTTTTGGCTAATAGCAAATCTTGCATTTCAAAATAAGTCACTGAAATTTAAATTTTGTTCACAATATGAATGCATCAGTTGCATATACAAAAGAACATGCAATGGTTTATAAAAATTCACAAATTATGCTTTCCTCAACTATTACTATAAACTAAACGAAGTGCTGGACTTTAGTAAGTACGCGCAGTAAATATTATGAAATAAAGGGTAAAATTAAAATGAGCTGCGATTTTAGAAAAGAATGTTAATATTTTGGAAAGAGTATTGTCAAAAAAATGACCCATATGTCGGTTCTACGAAGACAACAGTGGGCTTCAAAACAAGTTTAAACACTAATCAACCACAACCCAAATAGAAAAGAAATAAGGCGATGTTTAGTTTAAATTTTCAGTAAGATTTATTTTAATTAATAACTAATAATAACACTAATAACTTATAAATTAAAAACAAAAACAACAAAAAATATATACTTATACATATATTTTTTATATAAACATATTTTATATAATTATAAAATTTATAAAACATTTTTTTTCTATGCGTGTCATTTTTAGGCGAGGAACACTATCAGAAATTAATACGAAGGTCAATACATAAGTTTCCCAAAAATTCTATTCACGTTATTGACAAACTTCCACGATGCTAAGGCCTCCCTTGGAAATGTCAATACTTTGTTGATCCTTTCTGTTTTAAAATAAAAGAGAAAAGTTGTTAACAGAATACTTAATAACATATATTATACAATATACTATATTAACTATTAAATAAAACATCTAACATTATTCGTAAAAGATTATGTGGCTTTAATTTAAATAAAGTAATGATATTGTTACCAATTTGCCTTTTGTAATTCCGTCTTCGATCCAGTTCATATCTCTCGATATGATATGAACGAGACATATTGTCAACAAATGCCAAAAATAACCACGACAATTTAATTGTACTTAATAATTTTCATTTGCTGTTGTTCTTGTAGTCGCTACAAATCACAAACAACGTTTAAAAAAAATCGTTTATGAACGATATACTCGAAGAAGTAACTATGATAAAAGATTGAATCTAAACACAACGAACTCGTCTGCTGACGAAATACAACTGCTCGAAGAAGCACACAAAAGATATCTGTCAAAGTTTTTCTTATTCCTGTCAACTATCACTGTCGTCATGTTGCTATGATTTTATATTATACATACCAAGGGCCATGTTATGCAGAGTGTCTCGGGCTCGGCAAATTACGCTCTTTTGGGGTATGCCGAATATGCATGTTATGCAGAGTGTCACATCAGTATTGCCAATTTTGTATTTTTACTCGTTCTTGGTTGCGCCAAAATTTAAAAAGAAATTTAGATATGCTTACTTCCAATTTGCCACCAAAAATAACTAGCAAGAAAAAACTCATAGAGGCTGTAATAATGTTAATTTATTATTATATTATCTTATAATAATTGTTAACAGTTGTAAGGATGAAAATTTTAACTAATTTCCAACCTACATACAATCACTGTGGCGTTAATATCTACAATGAAAACTGGTTAATTTTTATTGTAAATTTAAAACGTAAACAACTTTCCATA
>NW_024036003.1:0-2829 GCF_002237135.1 Teleopsis dalmanni
AATTATTATTTCTCTTAAAACAATCATTTAAAAAAGAAAATAAAGATGACAAATGTTAAAAAATATATGACTGAACAATTATTTAATAATATCAATTTAGTATTTAATTCATATCAAAAGAATTTCATCAAAAAATATTGGAATATTTTTTTTGAGGTTATAATTTTTTGCAATCAAATATCTTACCGTGCAAAACCCCGATCGGGATAACCTATATGTCTATATAAAGATGAAGGAGTTTTCTTTCAGTATTTCAAAATTCATAATAATCGTATGCACAGTTTTTTTTATAATGATTTTAAAAAAATTTGCATTTGATCAATAAATAAATTGAGTCATACAGCAACTAATTAGGGTTTAACAGCCAACACCATCTAGTGTTTGTTTTCGTTTTATGTGTGATAAATTTCAGGGTTTGAAAATGCTGGACTATTTTCAAGCAATTATTTTTGTTTACGAAAATGAAATAAGCAAAATGCAAATGCAACATTCAGTTTGCGTTTATGTTTCATACTAAGTGTGTGCGAAGGTTGAAGCAATGGTAAGTATTATGAAATTAAATTAATAAAATATATTTAAAAATTTGTAATTTATACAACTAATAATATTAAAAATAATAATATTATAATAATAATATTAAAAATATAAATATTAAATTTTTAATGCTTTACTTTCAGAATCGGGATATATTAACTGGCGTATTGATTGGGCTGCTGGTTGACGGTAAAAATGTATGTAAATAATTTAAAATATATATATATTATATTATGATTTATATTAAATGCAATATTAAAATAACATTTTTTGTCTCTTTCTTCAGCAACCCCAGCGTCAACAGCAGCAACGAAACCGCCGACCAGCAGGAAACTACCAGCGGCACCAGGAAAGTGTCCGACGACGGGAAGAAAACCGCCGACGACGCGAAAAAAACCTCCGGCGGCAGGATGAAAACCGCCGCCGGCAGGAAGAAAACCGCCGGCGGCAGGAGGAAAATAGCCGTCGGCAGGAAGAAAATCGCCGTCGGCTGGAGGAAAACCGTCGTCGGGAGAAAGAAAACAAAGAAAAAAATGTAATTTAAACAATTTTTATTAAAATTTTCAAATAAATTAATAATTTTTTTTTTAATTTTTCAGAATTCCGAAAAGAAAAAGAACAATCATTGTAAGTATTTATACGCTTATTTATTTAAACATAAGTATGATATTTACATATATATTTTTATTAATTGCAGATTTCCAAATGCGACGCATCCAAAAACAAAACCTAGAGCTGGAAAAAAAAAACCAATAAATTAATTAATTAAAAAAAAATTCATTTTCATATATCATATATTTCATATATCATGTTTATTTTTTAATACATTTTTAATAAAAAAATTTTATTTAAACTTATTTTCATAATTTTATTAAATGATATATTATATACATATATTCCAAGTAATATTAAAAAATGCGCTTAACACTATTTTTAATTTCTTTTACATTTTGGAGAAATATTTTTCCCCTTGCGCCAGACCGATGCTTAATGCAAATTTTGTATGAAATTCTATACACGCGCGCATGCCTAAGTACATAGGCAAACTTTTTTACCTGCATCTTCTGCCTTGTGCGCAAATGAGGGTTGTGCAAGTGACTAATTATTATAAAATAATAGGTTATAAATGCACCCCGACCTAAAAGATCTATTGTGCGCTGCAAATGGTTTAACTTTGGCTACAATTTTCTAAACAATATTTAATTAATATTAAGTATAATATACATACATTTATTATTATATTAAAATATATTGAACTAAATAATTTAATCAAATTAAATTTAATTATTACTAAAAGGTATAAATTTTAATTAGCTTACTACTCTGATATATAATAATTATATTACAAAAACTATCATCTAATACATATATACATAAATTTACGTTAAAAGTTCATTAAAATAAACAATGATAAACAACGAGTAGATAAAAAAGAGTAGACATGGTGTCTTCTTCAAAACTGTCATTATCATCATTCTGACCAACGAGCAAGTTATACGGAAATTATGTAAAAAGTCACGCATTGCATCCACAATATTATGCGAGGATTACGTAAGATTATGATATGAAGTCCCAGTCTCAGCAGTACCAGCTGCACCATCTGTTTAGATAAATAGAGTGATTAAATTTATAAAGAGCATTTATCTATATGTAAATTACCTTCACCAACCTTAAATGCTATAAATAGTGGTTGTCTATCAATTGGGTCGGCTTTATATTAGGTTCGTGGCGATGTTGGTGGTTCAGCATTGTTAGATCTAGCAGCAGGTACTTGTCCATGTAGCATATTGATTGTTGATTTGTAGCACAGCTAGAAGAGAATTTTTAAAAAAATATGTATATTATTTTCATAACCATATATCAATAATTTCTGTATGTATGAAATAATCACCTTTCATAAGAATTAATTGAATATGGTGGTGCAAATGGATGATACGTTACAATTGTGAATTGATTCTTTGACAAAAAAACTTGCCAATGGCACTTTCTCCTTAAAATCATAGGCAAATACATGACGTAAGGTGGGTCGAGGTGGTTTACCATAACGCAATGCACGTATCTGGTTGTAATCAGTGATAATTGCATCGTTGCGCTCGATGAGATCAAGTACGCTGTTGACATTACATTCCAACCAGGGCAAACATAAAGGCAAACCAGTTGATGTAAGGCTGGAGATTGACTATGTATAAAAAATTAATTGTTATTAATGTGAAATATAATAAGTTATAAATTTAATAAAAAATACTTACGAGCCAGAAATTTCTGACGGACAGTATGACTTATTCAACACACGTT
>NW_024036004.1:0-2828 GCF_002237135.1 Teleopsis dalmanni
CGAATTTGTGATTTTCAATAAGTTTCTCAAAACTCTTATATTTTGCATATTTTAACATGTGCGATCGTATAACCATCGAATTTGTGATTTTCAGTAAGTTTCTCAAAACTCTTATATTTTGCATATTTTAACATGTACGATCGTAAAACCATCGAATTTGTGATTTTCAATAAGTTTCTCAAAACTCCTATATTTTGCATATTTTAACATGTACGATCGTAAAACCACCGAATTTGTGATTTTCAACAAGTTTCTCAAAACTCTAGTATGTTGCACATTTTAACATGTACGATCGTAAAACCATGGAATATGTGACTTTAAGCAAGTTTCTCATAACTCTTATATTTTGCATATTTTAACATGTACGATCGTAAAACCATCGAATTTGTGATTTTCAGTAGGTTTCTCAAAACTCTTATATTTTGCATATTTTAACATGTACGATCGTAAAACCATCAAATTTGTGATTTTCAATAAGTTTCTCAAAACTCTAATATTTTGCATATTTTAACATGTACGATCGTAAAACCATCGAATTTGTGATTTTCAGTAAGTTTCTCAAAACTCTTATATTTTACACATTTTAACATATACGATCGTAAAACCATCGAATTTGTGATTTTCAATAAGTTTCTCAAAACTCTAATATTTTGCATATTTTAACATGTGCGATCGTAAAACCATCGAATTTGTGATTTTCAATAAGTTTCTCAAAACTCTAATATTTTGCATATTTTAACATGTGCGATCGTAAAACCATCGAATTTGTGATTTTCAATAAGTTTCTCAAAACTCTTATATTTTGCATATTTTAACATATGCGATAGTAAAACCATCGAATTTGTGATTTTCAATGTTTCTAAAAACTCTTATATTTTGCATATTTTAACATGTACGATCGTAAAACCACCGAATTTGTGATTTTCAACAAGTTTTCTTTCTCCCAAACTTTTACATTTAACACATTTTAACATGTAACGCATCGTGAAACCATCGAATTTTGTGATTTTCAATAAAGATTTCTCAAAACTCTAAGCTATATTTTTGGCATACTTTTTAACATGTGCGATCGTAAACCATCGAATTTGTGACTTTAAGCCAAATTTCTCAAAACCTCTTCTATTTTGCACCATTTAAACATGTACGCTCGCAAAACATCGAATTTGTGATTTTCAATAAGTTTCTCAAAACTCTTATATTTTGCATATTTTAACATGTGCGATCGTATAACCATCGAATTTGTGATTTTCAGTAAGTTTCTCAAAACTCTTATATTTTGCATATTTTAACATGTACGATCGTAAAACCATCGAATTTGTGATTTTCAATAAGTTTCTCAAAACTCCTATATTTTGCATATTTTAACATGTACGATCGTAAAACCACCGAATTTGTGATTTTCAACAAGTTTCTCAAAACTCTAGTATGTTGCACATTTTAACATGTACGATCGTAAAACCATGGAATATGTGACTTTAAGCAAGTTTCTCATAACTCTTATATTTTGCATATTTTAACATGTACGATCGTAAAACCATCGAATTTGTGATTTTCAGTAGGTTTCTCAAAACTCTTATATTTTGCATATTTTAACATGTGCGATCGTAAAACCATCAAATTTGTGATTTTCAATAAGTTTCTCAAAACTATTATATTTTGCATATTTTAACATGTACGATCGTAAAACCATCGAATTTCCGATTTTCAGTAAGTTTCTCAAAACTCTTATATTTTACACATTTTAACATGTACGATCGTAAAACCACCGAATTTGTGATTTTCAACAAGTTTCTCAAAACTATTATATTTTGCATATTTTAACATGTGCGATCGTAAAACCATCGAATTTGTGATTTTCAGTAAGATTCTCAAAACTCTTATATTTTGCATATTTTAACATGTACGATCGTGAAACCATCGAATTTGTGATTTTCAATAAGTTTCTCAAAACTCTTATATTTTGCATATTTTAACATGTGCGATCGTAAAACCATCGAATTTGTGATTTTCAATAAGTTTCTCAAAACTCTAATATTTTGCATATTTTAACATGTGCGATCGTAAAACCATCGTATTTGTAACTTTAAGCAAATTTCTCAAAACTCTTATATTTTGCACATTTTAACATGTACGCTCGCAAAACCATCGAATTTGTGACTTTAAGTAAATTGCTCAAAACTCTTATATTTTGCACATTTTAACATGTACGTTCGCAAAACCATCGAATTTGTGACTTTAAGTAAATTGCTCAAAACTCTTATATTTTGCATATTTTAACATGTACGATCGTAAAACCATCGAATTTGTGATTTTCAGTAAGTTTCTCAAAACTTTTACATTTTACACATTTTAACATGTACGATCGTGAAAGCATCGAATTTGTGATTTTCAATAAGTTTCTCAAAACTCTAATATTTTGCATATTATAACATGTACGATCGTAAAACCATCGAATTTGTGATTTTCAATAAGTTTCTCAAAACTCTAATATTTTGCATATTTTAACATGTGCGATCGTAAAACCATCGAATGTGTGACTTTAAGCAAATTTCTCAAAACTCTTATATTTTGCACATTTTAACATGTACGATCGCAAAACCATCGAATTTGTGACTTTAAGTAAATTGCTCAAAACTCATATATTTTGCATATTTTAACATGTACGATCGTAAAATCATCGAATATGTGATTTTCAATAAGTTTCTCAAAACTCTAATATTTTGCATATTTAAACTGTGCGATCGTAAAACCATCGAATTTGTGATTTTCAGTAAGTTTCTAAAAACTTTTATATATTACACATTTTAACATGTACGATCGTAAAACCA
>NW_024036005.1:0-2826 GCF_002237135.1 Teleopsis dalmanni
GAGAAAATTCTAATTCAGAATATATTTCAACAATTTTTTTTTATTTTTTCATTATAATTTCTTTATAATTTATTAATATACTTATATAATACTAAATTAGTTATTCGCTACAGTTAAAAAGTAAAATGTTTCATTTGTAATTTTTAGTTATTGAATCTTTTTCATTTCATATATTTTACTATAAATATTTTTCAGCATTTTTCATGTGTTACACTTTTGGTATTGGAATTATGCATTTTTTGCAAAAGTTTTACTTCAATCTTTTCATTTTAAACGTATTTTAATTAAAACTAAAGAGGAGATTTCGTGCTTTCATTTTAATTCGAACAAACTTCAAGGTTTTCTTTATTTTTTAAATTTCATTACGATTTTATAATTTTAATCATATAATTAATTATTATTTAAACTTCATTTTGTTATATTTTATTTATTTTTTTGTCTTACACATCTTATAAAGTCACACTTCATTCAGTGTTTTAAATTCCTTTTGATTGATTGCATAAAATACTAAAAAATAAATAATAATATTAAAACATTTTTATATAATAAAGTTAGTTAACTTGTAGTCTTAAGGGGAACGTATATAATGTGAGCGGGAAGAGGGATTTGACTTGGTAATAGGTACTAATGCAGTGGCCCGGCTTGAAAAACTTGCAAACATACACTTAATTCTTCAAGGACCTGTTTGGAATAGGCAATACAGCAATCATATAAAATCAATAATACGATTTCCCAAATAACCTTATAATCTTTTTTTTGTTTTTGTAAACTCCGCCATAACTGCAAAAGTAGTGATGTCTTACATACTTCATTCAGGGGGTCTTGGTGTTCTTTATGGAATCATTAATATTATCTTTAATAATATAGTTTTGAATAGAAGTATTGAATAATCTAATGCATTTGAAACCATAAATATTTTACAGATTATAACTATAAGAACAGTATATACTATAATTTTAATTTTATTATATGTCAAGATCATAGAATGTATATTATACTTTGAGCATTGAAAAATCATTTGCAAAACCTTTTAATATTATTAGTACAACTATAGATAATACTCATATAATTTTAAATTTTCTTAACAAATAATATAATTAGCAAATGAAATCACTTCAAAAAATTATTAATTACAATAATTAAAATAAACATGAAATAAATAACTTAGAAGTTATATAAAATTATTTATCATATCATACGTTATGAGCACAAAACCTATTTTTGTTTACCTATAATTATTTAAATATAAAAAATTATATATATTAAATAAAGAATTTTCAAACGTTTTACTATTTAGAGTTTAAAAAAATTTACATAATTAAGTAGACAGAAATTACAATATACATTATAAAGACATTTATTTAATTAAAAGATTCAATCTAGTCTAAGATTTAAAAATCTTTTGGTGGAAAGCATGTAAACTCTTCTTATTAAAATATTTACATATAAATAATAAAAAAATATTTTTGTATAAGGATTCATATATATTACTGTTATTACTTAAATAAAATATTTTTACAATATAAATAAAAGTATCTATAAAAATGTTTAAAAATATATCGAATATTTTTGTAAAAAGTGACGGGTCATTTTAATAAATACAAGTTTATATATATAGGGTTAAATAAAAAATTAGTTATAATTAATTATAAATAAAAAATAAAAGTTATTTTAAAATTTTTTTAAGAATTTTCAATTTCATGAAATATTTACTTGTTATTATAAATATTTACTTTTTAGGTAATTATTAACTACATATATAATATATATATCTTATACGGGTAGATAATATAATTAATAAATTATGTCTTATATAATTTTAACTATTTGAATACAACAAAATTGAATAAATTTAAATGAAATTAAATAATATAAAAAAAATAGAAAAATAAAACAAAATAAAATAAATAAAAATAAATAAAAAAAAAGAAAAGAAAAAACAATAATATTAAAAAACAAATAAAATGAAATAAAATAGAATAAAATAGAATAGAATAACATCTAATTAAACTGTTTTTAGACTCATACTTTTATAATATTTAAATCAAATAATCTTTATGTTTTAATTATTAAATGATGAAAAACCTCCGATAAACTTTTATATATTCGAGAGTTTTTCTATATAATAAAATAACTTTTTTATAAAAAATACTTTTTTCTTATAGGATATACACTGCACTATTCGGAAGGGTTCTTTAATTATTTAAACTTTGACTACACAACCTTAGGAATTTGAGACTTTCTTAAATATATAATTTCATTATTAATTTTGTAATGAAAAAAAGTCACTATATCAAGATACAAATTATAATTAAAATAATAAATTTCTTACATTCTGTTTTAAAAATAATTAAATTGATAATAAAATTAAATTATTTATTAATTGAGCATAAAATTCTATCTAACCAGAAATAAATATAATTATTTTTATTATTTTCTCTCGAAAATCTTAAACTATTTATTTCTTATATTTGTGTTAATATTGTTAAAATTTAATCATGTATTTTTAATATAACTTTCCTAAATAATCTGTCTGAATTCTGGAAATTTTTGCATAAATTAAGTTACAGTTTTTGGATGAAAATTTTTAACTAAAAATCAATTTAATAATTAATATACATAATTGGTGTTTATAAGTCATAGACCTAAAAACTATTTAATAAATTTTTTTAATCTCCATTATTTTTTGGGATTCTTACAGATAATATACTAAATTGCGTTCTAAAAAGTGTCGAAAGTTATTAAAATAACTTTTTTTCATTAAAAAGTATCTCTTCAAAACTTTGTGTATGGTATTATTATTATAAATAAGAATTCTTGGTGAAA
>NW_024036006.1:0-2826 GCF_002237135.1 Teleopsis dalmanni
TAAATGCTCCTCCAATGAACAAAAACGGTGAAATTACGCTCTACCAAATTGGTCGGTACATCAGCTCCAATGAAACTGCTTGGCGTATCTTCGGTTTTCTCATTCATGAACGGGATCCAGCTGCTGTTCAGTTAGCCGTCCATCTTGAAAACGGTCAGCGTGTATTTTTCACGAACCAGACAGTGATTGATCGTGGTACAAATCCACCTAAATCTACACTCACTGCATTTTTTGAATTGTGTAATAGTACGGATGATTTTGGTGCCTTTACAAGAACATTACTCTATTCACAAGTACCACGCTATTTCACATGGGCTCAAACAAAAAAATGGATGCCCCGCAAGCAAGTTTCACCAGTTGTAGCATGTCTCAATTTATTTAAATCGAACGCTTATTTACAGTTAATCCAAGACACACTGAGTGCTTTTATCTTCGACTGTTGTTGGTTAATGTTACTGGCCCATTATCATTATTATTATTTACAGTCAATCCAAGACAATTTAAATTTGAAGATACAACAGTTGTTGCCAGGGAACTTGGTATCATACAAAACTATTGATTTTAAATGAATAATTTAATAAATAAACTATAATAACTTAAAAATAATATTGTTTGGCGTTTGTTATTTTTATTTTCCTTTTCGTTCATAGCGCTCCATGCCTATTTCATGCATATACCACATACTTACACACTTATAATAAGTAAGTCACTTTTTGTCTACACTAGAATTTATCTAGAAACTAGAAATAATTTATAAAGCAAAACAACGTTTGTCGGATTATCTAGTATATATATAGTATTAACTGTTAGCATATCTTATTTTCATTTTTGACAAATTACTTTATGTTGACCCATGCCTTCTTCCAACCATTGGCACCATGATCATACACAAATTTTTCATGAGCAAAATCTATACGCTGCTATTTTAGAAAATAATGAAATTACTTGACTATTTTCAAGCGTCTGAGTGAACTAACTTCAGCAATTCGTTGGACTTCGTCTCAGATTCACGGAATGGTGTTTGAGCTTGCTTGCTTAGAATGCAAACTTCACATGTTGGAAAATTTGATTGAATGCTTGCATCGATGCCTTTTACTTTTTCATGTTTTATTTTGTTTTTCAGGTCAATCTTATTTAGATGCCCAAACTTTTGGTGCCACTCTAGTAGGCTGCTGGTGCTTTCGGCTATCTTCATATGTTCTGTTGGCTCATTCACATAGTATAAGTTTCATTTTCTAGATGCTGTGAGCATTTTCTTGCCCGTTTTCGGATTGATCACAACTGCTCCATTTCGACGAAATGACACTTCATAACCATGATCAGTAATCTTTGACACTGACATTAGATTTGATCGCAGTTCGGGAACGTATAATGTTTCGCCTAGGTTTGCAGTTACGATACTTGTTTGTAAAATAACGTTTCCGGTTCCAGTCATTTTCGTTGATTTATCGCTAGCAAGTTTCAGAATTTGTTCTACGGTGTTCAGTTCTCTAAATTTTTCTTTTTGAGAGCACATATGCGACGTAGCTCCTGAATCAAGACACCATTTGCCTTTTTCACTGCGTACTGTCATTGCTATATCTGATTTCTTATGCTCCACATATTTCGCTTTGTTTTCAAAATTGTTTGTTGTGGCTCTGTTTTTGATTTTATATCTGCATTCCTTGATTTTGTGTCCAATTTTGCCACAATTATGGCAAGCGTATTTAAATTTTTCATTTTTATTATGAAACTTGGGCTGTTGTCAATTTTTATTGCTTTTCTTCGCAAATAATTCTTCTTCACTGCTGTTGCGTTTTCTTGCTTCAAATTCATCGATCATTTTGATTTTCAGTGTTTTTGGATCAGGTAATTTGTCCTGTGTTTCTATTGCTATTCTAAACTGTTCGTAATCATCAGGCACGCTGTACAATAACAGAATAGTTACTAAATCGTCGTCGATCTTCATATCCATTTCGTGAATTTTGTCTAAAATGTCAAAAAATTTCTTAACATGGTCGTATATGTCTTCATCGTTGTGCATTTTCGGCAAAATTAATGACTTTAGCAACGTTGCTTTTCTTTCAGGCCCTTTAGATTGAAAAACATTTTCTAACTTGCTCCAAAGTTGTTTTGATGTTTCACAATTCTTTATTAGTTTTAATTCAGAAGTTGAAATAAGTAAAATCAAATCGGCTTTTGCTTTTGAGTCATTTAGTTTCCATTCGGCAATAGCTGCATTGCCGGTGGCGCGTTTTTCGCATTGTCCACTGATTGCTTCCACGTGTAGTTTCTAATTAATAAAGCTTGAACTTGTATCTTCCAAGTGTCATAATTATCACGGCCAAGAGGAGCAATTTTTATGTTTGCGAAACTAATTTTTATTTTTTCATAGTTTTTATTTCACAACTGTTTCACAAAATTTGCGACGCTCAATAACTTTGCACACATACCAAACCGCAATTCTAACGCTTTCTGTTGAAATGTGTTTTTTATTTCTTCTTTTAACTTGATTTTGTCACAAATTTTTGTTTTCAATTGGAAGCGTGCTGGGACCATAACCTGTTGGAATTTATTAAATATATTGTTATATATAGTATCTGCGGCTTCTTACTGTTCTAGTTTATACTAGAACATGCAATTTTCAACATTTGTATTCTGTTTTAATTGTTTTTACTCCAAACATATAAAAATAAAGTTGCAAAAAATGCAATTCTATTACGGAACACAAAAAATAAAGCAACAAAAGTATTCGACATTCGAGAAAAGAGGTCACACCACAAACTATTTGAAATTCGCTCAAAATTTATGGTTATAGAAGAAAAACTGCACGTAAGAAATCATTTG
>NW_024036007.1:0-2823 GCF_002237135.1 Teleopsis dalmanni
ATCTATACGCTGCAAAGAAAGCAGCTGGAGCCAAACCATATTCAATGGCCGGCCCACCCAGTGGTACAACTACTCCAATGATGTCACCAGCACCACCTCAAGATTCTATGGGTTATTCCATGGGATCTGGCGGTTATGATCAACAACAGCCCTACGACAACAGCATGGGTAGATATGATCCCACCTTGCATCAAGACCTCAGTCCTTGAGGGCGTTACTTTGATAACAAATACTAAGAGTTTAATGCTTGGAGTAAACGTGCCAAAGAAGAATTGGCACGTAAATGCGGTATAACAGTAAGTATTTCAGACTAAAATAATAGTTTAGTAATATACTAATATCTTAAATTTTTTGATTTTTTTCATGTAGGTGTCACAAGTTTCTAATTGGTTTGGCAATAAACGTATACGATACAAGAAGAATATTGGTAAAGCTCGGGAAGAAGCAAATCTATACGCTGCAAAGAAAGCAGCTGGAGCCAAACCATATTCAATGGCCGGCCCACCTAGTGGTACAACTACTCCAATGATGTCACCAGCAATAAACGTTTGGCAATAAACGTATACGATACAAGAAGAATATTGGTAAAGCTCAGGAAGAAGCAAATCTATACGCTGCAAAGAAAGCAGCTGGAGCCAAACCATATTCAATGGCCGGCCCACCCAGTGGTACAACTACTCCAATGATGTCACCAGCAATAAACGTTTGGCAATAAACGTATACGATACAAGAAGAATATTGGTAAAGCTCAGGAAGAAGCAAATCTATACGCTGCAAAGAAAGCAGCTGGCGCCAAACCATATTCAATGGCCGGCCCACCTAGTGGTACAACTACTCCAATGATGTCACCAGCAATAAACGTTTGGCAATAAACGTATACGATACAAGAAGAATATTGGTAAAGCTCAGGAAGAAGCAAATCTATACGCTGCAAAGAAAGCAGCTGGAGCCAAACCATATTCAATGGCCGGCCCACCCAGTGGTACAACTACTCCAATGATGTCACCAGCAATAAACGTTTGGCAATAAACGTATACGATACAAGAAGAATATTGGTAAAGCTCAGGAAGAAGCAAATCTATACGCTGCAAAGAAAGCAGCTGGCGCCAAACCATATTCAATGGGCGGCCCACCTAGTGGTACAACTACTCCAATGATGTCACCAGCAATAAACGTTTGGCAATAAACGTATACGATACAAGAAGAATATTGGTAAAGCTCAGGAAGAAGCAAATCTATACGCTGCAAAGAAAGCAGCTGGAGCCTCACCATATTCAATGGCCGGCCCACCTAGTGGTACAACTACTCCAATGATGTCACCAGCACCACCTCAAGATTCTATGGGTTATTCCATGGGATCTGGCGGTTATGATCAACAACAGCCCTACGACAACAGCATGGATGGATATGATCCCACCTTGCATCAAGACCTCAGTCCTTGAGAGCGTTACTTTGATAACAAGTACTAAGAGTTTAATGCTTGGAGTAAACGTGCCAAAGAAGAATTGGCACGTAAATGCGGTATAACAGTAAGTATTTCAGACTAAAATAATAATTTAGTAATATAATAATATCTTAAATTTTTTGATTATTTTCATGTAGGTGTCACAAGTTTCTAATTGGTTTGGCAATAAACGTATACGATACAAGAAGAATATTGGTAAAGCTCAGGAAGAAGCAAATCTAAACGCTGCAAAGAAAGCAGCTGGAGCCTCACCATATTCAATGGCCGGCCCAATAGTGGTACAACTGCTCCAATGATGTCACCAGCACCACCTCAAGATTCTATGGGTTATTCCATGGGATCTGGCGGTTATGATCAACAACAGCCCTACGACAACAGCATGGGTAGATATGATCCCACCTTGCATCAAGCAATTCCAGTAAGCAAGCGTCGGAAATCTTAAACGAATATTTCTATAGTCACTTGAGCAATCCTTATCCATTCGAGGAAGCCAAAGAAGAATTGGCACGTAAATGCGGTATAACAGTAAGTATTTCAGACTAAAATAATAGTTTAGTAATATACTAATATCTTAAATTTTTTGATTTTTTTCATGTAAGTGTCACAAGTTTCTAATTGGTTTGACAATAAACGTATACGATACAAGAAGAATATTGGTAAAGCTCAGGAAGAAGCAAATCTATACGCTGCAAAGAAAGCAGCTGGAGCCTCACCATATTCAATGGCCGGCCCACCTAGTGGTACAACTACTCCAATGATGTCACCAGCACCACCTCAAGATTCTATGGGTTATTCAATGGGATCTGGCGGTTATGATCAACAACAGCCCTACGACAACAGCATGGGTAGATATGATCCCACCTTGCATCAAGACCTCAGTCCTTGAGGGCGTTACTTTGATAACAAATACTAAGAGTTTAATGCTTGGAGTAAACGTGCCAAAGAAGAATTGGAACGTAAATGCGGTATAACAGTAAGTATTTCAGACTAAAATAATAGTTTAGTAATATACTAATATCTTAAATTTTTGATTTTTTTCATGTAGGTGTCACAAGTTTCTAATTGGTTTGGCAATAAACGTATACGATACAAGAAGAATATTGGTAAAGCTCAGGAAGAAGCAAATCTATACGCTGCAAAGAAAGCAGCTGGAGCCAAACCATATTCAATGGCCGGCCCACCTAGTGGTACAACTACTCCAATGATGTCACCAGCACCACCTCAAGATTCTATGGGTTATTCCATGGGATCTGGCGGTTATGATCAACAACAGCCCTACGACAACAGCATGGATGGATATGATCCCACCTTGCATCAAGACCTCAGTCCTTGAGAGCGTTACTTTGATAACAAGTACT
>NW_024036008.1:0-2821 GCF_002237135.1 Teleopsis dalmanni
AAAACCATCCAATTTGTGACTTTAAGTGAGTTTCTCAAAACTCTTATATTTTGCATATTTTACCATGTAAGATCGTAAAACCATCGAATTTGTGACTTTAAGTGAGTTTCTGAAAACTCTTATATTTTGCATATTTTACCATGTAAGATCGTCAAACCATCGAACTTGTGACTTTAAGTGAATTTCTCAAAACTCTTATATTTTGCATATTGTAACATGTACGATCGTAAAACCATCGAATTTGTGACTTTCAGCAAGTTTCTGAAAACTCATATATTTCGCATATTTTAACATGTACGATCGTAAAACCATCGAATTTGTGACTTTAAGTGAGTTTCTCAAAACTCTTATATTTTGCATAAAAATGTAAGATCGTAAAACCATCGAATTTGTGACTTTAAGCAAGTTTCTAAAAACCCTTATAATTGGCATATTTTGACATGTAAGATCGTGAAACCATCGAATTTGTGACTTTAAGTGAGTTTCTCAAAACTCTTACATATTGCATATTTTAACATGTACGATCGTAAAACCATCGAATTTGTGACTTTTAGTGAATTTCTCAAAACTCTTATATACTGCATATTTTAACATGTAAGATCGTAAAACCATCGAATTTGTGACTTTAAGTGAGTTTCTCAAAACTCTTATATTTTGCATATTTTAACATGTACGATCGTAAAACCATCGAATTTGTGACTTTAAGTGAGTTTCTCAAAACTCTTATATTTTGCATATTTTAACTGTAAGAGCGTGAAACCATCCAATTTGTGACTTTAAGTGAGTTTCTCAAAACTCTTATATTTTGCATATTTTACCATGTAAGATCGTAAAACCATCGAATTTGTGACTTTAAGTGAGTTTCTGAAAACTCTTATATTTTGCATATTTTACCATGTAAGATCGTCAAACCATCGAACTTGTGACTTTAAGTGAATTTCTCAAAACTCTTATATTTTGCATATTGTAACATGTACGATCGTAAAACCATCGAATTTGTGACTTTCAGCAAGTTTCTGAAAACTCATATATTTCGCATATTTTAACATGTACGATCGTAAAACCATCGAATTTGTGACTTTAAGTGAGTTTCTCAAAACTCTTATATTTTGCATAAAAATGTAAGATCGTAAAACCATCGAATTTGTGACTTTAAGCAAGTTTCTAAAAACCCTTATAATTGGCATATTTTGACATGTAAGATCGTGAAACCATCGAATTTGTGACTTTAAGTGAGTTTCTCAAAACTCTTACATATTGCATATTTTAACATGTACGATCGTAAAACCATCGAATTTGTGACTTTTAGTGAATTTCTCAAAACTCTTATATACTGCATATTTTAACATGTAAGATCGTAAAACCATCGAATTTGTGACTTTAAGTGAGTTTCTCAAAACTCTTATATTTTGCATATTTTAACATGTACGATCGTAAAACCATCGAATTTGTGACTTTAAGTGAGTTTCTCAAAACTCTTATATTTTGCATATTTTAACATGTAAGATCGTTAAAACCATCGGAAACTGTTCTTGTACTTTAGTGGGTTTCTCGAACTGCTTATTATTCTTGATATTTGAACATTAAGATCGTTCAAACCATGTGAACTTGTGACTTTAAGTGACATTTCTCAAAACTCTTTATATTTTTGCATATCTGTAAACATGTAAGATCTTTAAAGACCATCGAAATTTGTGACTTTAAAGGCAAGTTTCATAAAAACTCTTATATTTCGCATATTGATAACATGTCGATCGTAAAGACATCAATTTGTGATTTAAGTGAGGTTCTCAAGAAACTTTATATTTGCATATTTTAAAACATGTTACGAGTTCGTACAACCATCGAGTGTTGTTGACTTAGTGAGTCTTCTCCAACTTCTTAATTTGTCATATTTTGAACATGTACGATCGTCAAAACCATCCAATTTGTGACTTTAAGTGAGTTTCTCAAAACTCTTATATTTTGCATATTTTACCATGTAAGATCGTAAAACCATCGAATTTGTGACTTTAAGTGAGTTTCTGAAAACTCTTATATTTTGCATATTTTACCATGTAAGATCGTCAAACCATCGAACTTGTGACTTTAAGTGAATTTCTCAAAACTCTTATATTTTGCATATTGTAACATGTACGATCGTAAAACCATCGAATTTGTGACTTTCAGCAAGTTTCTGAAAACTCATATATTTCGCATATTTTAACATGTACGATCGTAAAACCATCGAATTTGTGACTTTAAGTGAGTTTCTCAAAACTCTTATATTTTGCATAAAAATGTAAGATCGTAAAACCATCGAATTTGTGACTTTAAGCAAGTTTCTAAAAACCCTTATAATTGGCATATTTTGACATGTAAGATCGTGAAACCATCGAATTTGTGACTTTAAGTGAGTTTCTCAAAACTCTTACATATTGCATATTTTAACATGTACGATCGTAAAACCATCGAATTTGTGACTTTTAGTGAATTTCTCAAAACTCTTATATACTGCATATTTTAACATGTAAGATCGTAAAACCATCGAATTTGTGACTTTAAGTGAGTTTCTCAAAACTCTTATATTTTGCATATTTTAACATGTACGATCGTAAAACCATCGAATTTGTGACTTTAAGTGAGTTTCTCAAAACTCTTATATTTTGCATATTTTAACATGAGATCGTAAAACCATCGAATTTGTGACTTTAAGCAAGTTTCTAAAAACTCTTATAATTGGCATATTTTAACATGTACGATCGTAAAACCATCGAATTTGTGACTTTAAGCGAGTTTCTAAAAACCCTTATAATTGGCATATTTTGACATGTACGATCGT
>NW_024036009.1:0-2820 GCF_002237135.1 Teleopsis dalmanni
TGATGACGGGTCACATGCAATCAATCCATTAAAATAAGTTTTCAGCATCATTTATTAAATTAATAAAATTATTAAAATTTGTTATAAATGCCATACTGCGAATAAATTGTGCTACAAAATTAAATTAATTTCAATTACAAAGTTAACCGCTTTACCTCACTCACTCATGCAATCAGTGCTTAACTGAGCTTAACATAAAAATGTAAAAATATATTTCAAAATAAAAGAACAAGGAATATATGAAATAGTGCTAGATTACTTCACTAAAAACATGAAGTAAAAATAAAAAAAGTTTTGTGTAAAGAATCTCTGTGAGAACGTTCCCACTGTTTAAAAATTTTAAGTTTATGTACTCAATTTGAAATAATTAAGTTTTTTATAAAAAAATTAAACGAAAAAAAGACGACTATTCTAAATTAAAAAAAGGTAAAATTGTATTTTTTAATTAATTTAATTTTAAGGTATTGCTTAATACTAAATCATCGATATTATTTGAATATAGTTTTTTGGATTTAATTGTTCATAAATAAACTAAACTTGATCTTTTTCATTCAATTTTGAACGCTGACTCAAGTGCTTACCACCTGAGTTCACGTGGTATACATATATTATGTAGTTCAAACTTGGAACTACAGCAAATTGTTGCAATTAATAACACAAATATATACACTTGCTTTATAATATTTAAACAAACACATCAACCACAGCTATATATAAATACAATTAACTACTACGATTGTTGTTGTTTAATTTGAAATATATTTTATTGGTTTATATTAATATTTTAAAACGTGATACCTACTTCTGATAGGGTGACAATATGGTTCTTAAGCTAAAGCAATTCGAACTTAAATATAAATTGATAAATGATGATTGTTGACTTTGGAACAAAGATAACCAGACAGTCTTAGCGTTTACGAACCTTACCAACTAATATAGTAATATAATAAAGTAATTGCTTATGCGAAAAGTAAGGGATATTGTTCGTCTTTCGATGTTCGAAAAGAGTTAACTATGTGATTGATTTGCTCACCTTTCCGAACGCCGTTTGCTTATATTTTAAACACTTAAGTGAGGAGTACCATACAAAAGGTTATATTTTTTTTCCATTTATATGTTGTTCTATTCAAAAACAGTTAACACAAATTTTGTTACTTCATTCTATTACATTTTTATTACACAAAATTAAAGTTTATTGACCAAAAAGGGAGCACCCAATAAGCTCAATAAGCAACCATAAAAAAATTATAGCTAGGTCTGTTTGTAGGAAGGAATTTAAAAGTGCAGAAGATAGGTTATTTCCTAGACTACTAAGATGGTTTAAGTAACTGTATTTAATTTGTTTTAATAGTATTGCAATATGTTTTTTCTTAATATCTGTACAAGGAGTTGATTCTACATATAAATCAGTCATTTTGATTTAAAAAAAAAAATTATAAAAAGTTCATACGCTATCAATTATTATTTAAACCTTATCAGTATTATCCACTCCACTTATCCAAATACTATTTAAGTCACAATTTGTAGACAATAAATCAATCACTTCATTAGCAAAAATTTTAAATTTCTAACAAAATTGGTCACGTCTGTTTTTTTGACAAAATGAGATGTTGCGGTAAAAGTTTTGAAGAATTTGATAAGATAAAAACAAAAGCTAGAAAATTTTATATATATTTAATATAATTTTAAAATTTTAAATATTTTCTTGCTATAACTTTTACACGCACTTTCAATATTAATTGCAAATTAAGTTTTGTTTTGAATTTTAAATATATATTAAAAATATAGTTTGTAATATTTTAACGCTTAATATAGTCCTTAATTAATTTAACTAACATTATTATGTTATATTTTTTAAATGAATTAGTTAACATAAAAATTTTTATCAAATACAGTATTTATCTTAATGTTGAAATTACTGTTTGGGCACGTAATTTAGATACTCCTAACACATGTATGTATATATCTTATCTGTCGAAAATAATGAAAACAATCTTAATGAATGTTTTTTTTTAAATTCATATCATATGGATTATTTATTTTCTTTAAATAAAATTATTCTATAAAATTTTTCAATATTGAATCAATATATCTGTATTTTAACAGCCAAAACATAGACAGTGCACTGAATAATTTTTGCTCTATTAATATTTCCAAAATAGGCAAAAAAAGTGAGAACAATTCTTTTATCGTACTTATGCTGTTATCAGGTAATTGTACGTATCGCAAATTTCAGAAATTTCTTATCAGTCCACGTTCCTGTTTATTCATTTCATTGACTATACGTTGCTGAAGTCAGCAAAATAGAATTTTAGTTATTTTTAAAATTTTAAAACGAACTTGTCAAAATATTTAACTGTGCTCTTCCACCTTATATCGTTTATGCCAAGAAAACTAATATCCAAACAATTAATTATAAACAAAAATAAAATTCCTCTCTATTGCGTATTTCGGTGAAAAGTATTTATCAAGAAAAAAGAAAAAAAATATCTTTTATAAAAAAAATAATCGTTAAACTATTTCATTATTAAACTGACGGTCCATTTTTCATAATTTTTTATTCACAGTTTTTGATTAATTCAAATAAGTTTAAGTGAATAGAATTCTAATAGAAACGTGTGTGGAACAAGGAATCCAATTTAATTCTTTAAAGATTATTAAACGGCTAATAATAAAGGTAGTCATAACATAATTAATTATATCATTTATTAATGTTAAAAATCTTTTATTTATGAACAATGTGTGTTAGATTTAAAATGTTAGTTTAGTAAAAGCTTACATACATATGTATATGTACATATGTAATGTTTCGTATCTGTG
>NW_024036010.1:0-2820 GCF_002237135.1 Teleopsis dalmanni
TGTGATGCAGTTATTTTTGTTGAATTTGATTGCAATGCGTACAACAATAAGAAATTTGTTTTGACAAATTTACGGGACTTTGTTTATTTGAAAATAATTATTGTTTTTGTATGTAATGGAAGGAATTCCAAATAAAAGGGCAGCGAAATTGCCAAATCTTTCTATTTGGAATTTCTTTCACTTCAAGGTAAGTCACTTTTATTAGGGATGATAGTGGGAGCTCGGACTAGTTGGTCCAGGCATATGTTGATTCGTTTGGCCATTGCTGACGATCACCATGTGAATGGATGAACTAGTTTGGGTGAAGTGATAATGGTTGAATTACCTTCTGCTTGGCTTATGCTGGCGTAGGGTAATTTAATCAGTTGAGTTACCTTCTGCTTGGCTTTTGCTGGCGTAGGGTAATTTAACTAGTCATCCAGACTTCCATTTGGCCATAGCTGATGGAGGAATGGGCGACGAGTCACCAACACTGTAAGAAGGCGTGTGGACAACGAGCGTTTGGCAATTGCTGACGGACGTGGCCAGGCGTAACAGTAGGAAGGAACCCTTGTCTGGCTTTTGCTGACAAAGGTATTGCTTTATATTGATATTAGAGTTTCTAGAGATTAGCTATTTGGAATTTCTTTCACTTCAAGGTTAGCAACTTGCGCACCACTGCAAGCAATCGTCATACGACATTTCACAACATTCTACACCGTTTACAACATCGTGACAGCGTTTATGACATCATACAACATTTCACACCATCCTACACCGTTTACAACATCGTTACAACATTTATAACATCATACAACATTTCACACCATCCTACACCGTTTACAACATCGTTACAACATTTATAACATCATACAACATTTCACACCATCCTACACCGTTTACAACATCGTTACAACATTTATAACACCATACAACATTTTACAACATGCTACACCGTCTACAACATCATTACAACATTCTACATCATTAGCAACATTTTCAACATCGCTTTCCACAAATTGATTATATTTTCTTATTTTTTTGTTAAATAATAAACGCTACTTTAAACAGAAGTGTCTCTATTATTTTACTTAGATAAATTTTCTTATAACGAACCCTGGTATACTCGCTGAGTATACCCCAGCTATAGATAGGGCCGGGAAAAGGTCGTTACAAGTGGCGCCCGAGCAGGGACTGAGTTTCAGAGGGACTAGCAGAATTTGTCGCAAGAATACAAGGAGTAAAACAATGTAAACCGGAAAATTATGATTTTATCATCATACTGAATAACACAATCAAACAATTACAGTGCATCAATCTAAACAGCAATTAATTTCGTCACAAAAACCAATTGATCCCACAGATCCTGTACAAGTCGCACAGATCTTAAGTAGATCTGCCCCAAGTCCAAATCATGAGTCGCTTATTATGCGTAAGCAACAAATTAAACAGCAACAATTGCAACAGCAGCATAAGCAACAACGAAAGCAACAACAGCAGACTAATCAACAGCAACAGCAGCAAGTTAAGCAACAACGACAGCCACAACAGCAGACTAATCAACGGCAACAGCAGCAAGTTAAACAACAACGACAGCAACAACAGCAGACTAATCAACAGCAACAGCAGCAAGTTAATCGACAACGGCAGCAGCAGCAACTACAAGACACGCTAGAACACGATCAGATTGTCACTACGGCCCAAGACGAATTTTATAAAGTATTCAAAAGTCCGAAGCAACGTTACAGAAGTCAAGCTAACAGGTAGTATGTCCCGGCACGGTTCAGTTTCCCGGGAACAGTAGTGGTCGCGCTTTTACTTTCGGGGAAGTAGGGAGGGAGTGTAAGGCCCAAATTTTATTCTAAAATTTAACCCCACAAATCAAATGAATAGTCAAATATGAGTTTTAAATTCACTTAGTAAATGTTTCTAAATTCAATAAGATTTTCCTACAGTAACATCCATTTTTATTATAAACAAATGACCCTGTAAATTTCAAATTAGAGACAAACATTTTGTATAAACGAATGACCCTGTAAAGTAAAATATGTTTTGATTAGTTTTTTTGCCGCTAATAAAAATTAGTTAAATTTGTTGTAACTATTTCTCTTGTTTGTCTGCATGAACAAATTTAGGAAAAATATTGTGCACGCATTTTTTATGTGATGCAGTTATTTTTGTTGAATTTGATTGCAATGCGTACAACAATAAGAAATTTGTTTTGACAAATTTACGGGACTTTGTTTATTTGAAAATAATTATTGTTTTTGTATGTAATGGAAGGAATTCCAAATAAAAGGGCAGCGAAATTGCCAAATCTTTCTATTTGGAATTTCTTTCACTTCAAGGTAAGTCACTTTTATTAGGGATGATAGTGGGAGCTCGGACTAGTTGGTCCAGGCATATGTTGATTCGTTTGGCCATTGCTGACGATCACCATGTGAATGGATGAACTAGTTTGGGTGAAGTGATAATGGTTGAATTACCTTCTGCTTGGCTTATGCTGGCGTAGGGTAATTTAACCAGTTGAGTTACCTTCTGCTTGGCTTTTGCTGGCGTAGGGTAATTTAACTAGTCATCCAGACTTCCATTTGGCCATAGCTGATGGAGGAATGGGCGACGAGTCACCAACACTGTAAGAAGGCGTGTGGACAACGAGCGTTTGGCAATTGCTGACGGACGTGGCCAGGCGTAACAGTAGGAAGGAACCCTTGTCTGGCTTTTGCTGACAAAGGTATTGCTTTATATTGATATTAGAGTTTCTAGAGATTTTTTTGCTATTTGGAATTTCTTTCACTTCAAGGTTAGCAACTTGCGCACCACTGCAAGCAATCGTCATAC
>NW_024036011.1:0-2820 GCF_002237135.1 Teleopsis dalmanni
TGGGCAGCAGGTATTAACCAGTTTTTATACATACGAGTGTGTATGCGTTCCAATTGACTTCCTAGAAATCAGGTTTTTTTATTGATTCAAATTACAAAAATTTGTGAAAATAATTAAAATTTCACAATCCATTCACTCTAGCTTGATGTGGCCACCTTTTGTCTTGACTATGGCTGTGATCTTCCAGTATTTTGGCCTATTCCTGAATAAAAGCTTTCTTCAGCGTATCGAAACTAGCTTATTTTTTAGTTCTCAACTTGCTCTCCAAATTGGCCCAGCGTAACAACTCCTTTGCTCATTCGAGTCTAACTTTTTGTTGCTTTGGTGCAAGATCTTGTGCCTTGGAACTTTTAAAGCTTTACCTTGAGCTTATTTTGGAAAATGCGTCAGATGCTTCGTTCAGATATTATCGGTTCTTTGGCCATTTGATTAGTACTACGACGTGGATTTCGTTTAAGTCGAGCCTTCACTTTCCGAACCATTTTAGGCAATGTTGCTGTTTTTTTTTCGTCCACCACTATAGCATTTGGTGACTCTGCCTGAGCTATTATAACGATTTAAGGTACGATACACAAACATTTTATTCACATTGAGATATTTGAGCTCAAGCACAATAGCTAGTTGTAATTTTCCAACCAAATATAATGCAATCACACTTATTTTTTAATTCCATTTCGAATAATATTAGTTCTATAAAACTTAGACGCAAATGCTTGTGGTAATTTGTAAACAATATAAATAGCTGTCATTCATATGAATTTGACGTAGTTGGCAATATCAGTTTGACAAACATATCTCTGTGTAATTTGTAACACTTCAATCGCCTAACCCTTTATATTATTAAGAATTTTTTAATATTTATCATAGATTCGCGTATCAGTAAATAGATACATAAATCTTCGCAGGTAGTATAATCTAAGTTACAATAATATTAATATTATATTTGTTACTAATAAAAATGTACAAAACAAATAACGTTGCCAGGTCAATAGCATAAAGTTTCATAATTACCTTTTTGAAATCAAGAAACTAATAATTTTGTGCCAAATATTTGTATTTATTATTAAATAAATGTGATACAATTATTAAAAAACATTAATATTCATAATATAAAGAAGGAAACATATAAAAAATAATTATTTTTCTTTTAAAAGTTTTAAAATTTATTTATTTATTTACTAAACATCTTATAAAATTTTCAAAATGGTAACACCTAATTTATCTCATTAGAAATTCTGGTATGTACCAACAATCGCTGCCATACCGACATAATTGACTATTTCCCCTAAATATACTCGAACTCGCACACGGCCTAAATGTTTACTATTATTATCATAGTTACTATTTCAATATTTTGGTATTGTAATATTTATTATTATAGATAAATTATTTAAAGGTAGAGTTTTTAAAATTTGTATCTGAATTAGTTTTATAAAATATTCTATATTTTATAAAAGATTTATGGCAGTAGATGGAAAACATCCGAAGCCACTGTGTGAGTCTTGAACCTACTAAAACTAGCTCTTAGGAATGACTATGGAAGATTGCAGCCGCAAGTTTATATATATACTTCAGTATCTATTTAAATGTTATCCATATCCATGTTAGTTTATAAAAAAATTCATCTTAAATTTTAACATTTTATGTCGTATATCACTCCTTATAAAAATGTTAGAATACGCACATCTAATTTTAATTTTATTTTAATTATAAAGTAATAAAAAGAACATTTTTTTTAAATATACATATTTAATAAAATACTTATAATAGTCAAAGTTAAATGATTAAATTATAATTATAAAAGAAAAAGTAAAATGATTTCATTCTTATATATTTTTAATCATGTATGTAGATATAATTTTTTTTTATGAATTCTATTAAGTAGGATACGTACAGTTGTTATATTCGAATGATATTGAAAACTATAAATTTAATTGCTGATATGTTATTAATAACGTTTATATATAATAATTTTTCACATGATTAAAAATTATTTAAAACTTGTAATAAAATTTTAAAAATAATACGTATAGAAAATCTTAAAACATATTTTAAAGTAAACGAATTCAATGTAACATGTTAACATTATGGATGGATATCTAATCTCAAATAGACACTATTTGATATAATTAAAAGTGATAATCTTATATTCTAATTAAAATACAATATATTTATTTATAATTATTTCTATTAGTGCTTTAAAATTTTAAACTTTTATATAAATTGAGTTAATATTTCAAAATAGGATAAAACATAAGCATTCAAAATGTTAAAACTGACGTTTTTATGCATCTCGTGTTTTATTAAATTTGCATTTATAAATATATGAAATATATAAAACCATATATATAATTTAACAGAGAATTGAATAAACTATTTAATAAATAATTTAATATATAAATTATACAAAAGATAACTTTAAAATATTCTAATTTATTAACAAGTTCAACTATAGATTTACAAAATTTAAAGTTTAAACCAATTTTTATATATTTTATATAATTATAATTAGTATAAAAATGAATGTAATAAAATATTCAATATCTTCTTTACTTAATTTGATTTAAATAATTGTGTTTAATTTACTTGGTCTATTTAAAATTAATAATAAATGTTGAAAAATTTTTTCAAACTCAGTAGAAATATGTATTAATGAAAAATTTTTATAAATGCGCTCTTCTCGGCGCTTCGTACAAAGTGAGCTAAGCTACCATAAAAATGCGAAAAAATATTCATAAGTAAGAATATTACGGAATATTAAAAAGCAAATATGTCTGAAGCTGTTGCCGTTGCAAATACAGATTCTCCAAAGGAGGTAAC
>NW_024036012.1:0-2819 GCF_002237135.1 Teleopsis dalmanni
AATTAAATACGCTGGGGAATCATAATTAATACTCCATATTCTTGCGTCTGCGGCTTGTGTTTTAGTAAATTAAATATGCTGTGGAATCGTGATGAATACTCCATATTCCTGCGTCTGCGGCTTGTGTTTTAGTAAATTAAATACGCTGGGGAATCATAATTATTACTCCATATTCTTGCGTCTGCGGCTTATGTTTTAGTAAAATAAATACGCTGGGGAATCGTAATTAATCTGCCCACTTCCTAGAGATTCTCGCGCGCTCTCGTTCGTTTTTTCATAGTCATTATGAATGACTGTGTGGCGATAGTCCATCAGATACGATACGCCCATTCATTGCGTCTTTGCGGCTTGTTTTAGTAAATTAAATACCTGGGGAATCATAACTATTACGCCACATTCCTGCGTCTGCGGCTGTGTTTTAGTAAACTAAATACGTGTGGAATCATAATTAATACTCCATATTCCTGCGTCTGCGGCTTGTGTTTTAGTAAATTAAATACGCTGGAGAATCATAATTAATACTCCATATGCCTGCGTCTGCGGCTTGTGTTTTAGTAAATTAAATACGCTGGGGAATCATAATTAATATTCCATATTCCTGCGTCTGCGGCTTGTGTTTTAGTAAATTAAATACGCTTGGGAATCGTAATTAATATTCCATATTCCTGCGTCTGCGGCTTGTTTTTAGTAAATTAAATACGCTGGGGAATCATAATTAATACTCCATATTCCTGCGTCTGCGGCTTGTGTTTTAGTAAATTAAATACGCTGGGGAATCGTAATTGATACTCCATATTTCTGCGTCTGCGGCTTGTGTTTTAGTAAATTAAATACGCTGGGGAATCATAATTAATACTCCATATTCTTGCGTCTGCGGCTTGTGTTTTAGTAAATTAAATACGCTGGGGAATCGTAATTAATACTCCATATTCCTGCGTCTGCGGCTTGTGTTTTAGTAAATTAAATACGCTGGGGAATCATAATTAATACGCCATATTCCTGCGTCTGCGGCTTGTGTTTTAGTAAATTAAATACGCTGGGGAATCGTAACTAATACGCCACATTCCTGCGTCTGCGGCTTGTGTTTTAGTAAATTAAATACGCTGGGGAATCGTAATTAATACTCCATATTTCTGCGTCTGCGGCTTGTGTTTTAGTAAATTAAATAAGCTGGGGAATCATAATTAATACTCCATATTCTTGCGTCTGCGGCTTGTGTTTTAGTAAATTAAATACGCTGTGGAATCGTACTAAATACGCCATATTCCTGCGTCTGCGGCTTGTGTTTTAGTAAATTAAATACGCTGGGGAATCGTTATTAATACTCCATATTCTTGCGTCTGCGGCTTGTGTTTTAGTAAATTAAATACGCTGGGGAATCGTAATTAATGCTCCATATTCATGCGTCTGTGGCTTGTGTTTTAGTAAA
Source organism: Teleopsis dalmanni (assembly GCF_002237135.1). NCBI lineage: Eukaryota > Metazoa > Arthropoda > Insecta > Diptera > Diopsidae > Teleopsis > Teleopsis dalmanni. The sequence continues at coordinate 1,430 of NW_024036012.1, forward strand.
TTAAATACGCTGGAGAATCATAATTAATACTCCATATTCCTGCGTCTGCGGCTTGTGTTTTAGTAAATTAAATACGCTGGGGAATCATAATTAATACTCCATATTCCTGCGTCTGCGGCTTGTGTTTTAGTAAATTAAATACGCTGGGGAATCATAATTAATACTCCATATTCCTGCGTCTGCGGCTTGTGTTTTAGTAAAATAAATACACTGGAGAATCATAATTAATACTCCATATTCCTGCGTCTGCGGCTTGTATTTTAGTAAATTAAATACGCTGGGGAATAATAATTAATACTCCATATGCCTGCGTCTGCGGCTTGTGTTTTAGTAAATTAAATACGCTGGGGAATCATAAGTAATACTCCATATTTCTGCGTCTGCGGCTTGTGTTTTAGTAAATTAAATACGCTGGGGAATCATTATTAATACTCCATATTCCTGCGGCTAGTGTTTTTTTTTGTAAAATAAATACGCTGGGAAATCAAAATTAATACTCCATATTCCTGCATCTGCGGCTTGTGTTTTAGTAAAATAAATACGCTGGGGAATCATAATTAATACTCAATATTCCTGCGTCTGCGGCTTGTGTTTTAGTAAATTAAATACGCTGGAGAATCATAATTAATACTCCATATGCCTGCGTCTGCGGCTTGTGTTTTAGTAAATTAAATACGCTGGGGAATCATAATTAATATTCCATATTCCTGCGTCTGCGGCTTGTGTTTTAGTAAATTAAATACGCTTGGGAATCGTAATTAATACGCCATATTCCTGCGTCTGCGGCTTGTTTTTAGTAAATTAAATACGCTGGGGAATCATAATTAATACTCCATATTCCTGCGTCTGCGGCTTGTGTTTTAGTAAATTAAATACGCTTGGGAATCATAATTAATACTGCATATTCTTGCGTCTGCGGCTTGTGTTTTAGTAAATTAAATACGCTGGGAATAGTAATTAAAACTCCATATTCCTGCGGCTAGTGTTTTTTTTTGTAAATTAAATACGCTGGGGAATCATAATAAATACTCCATATTCTTGCGTCTGCGGGTTGTGTTTTAGTAAATTAAATACGCTTGGGAGTCGTAATTAATATTCCATATTCCTGCGTCTGCGGCTTGTGTTTTAGTAAAATAAATACGCTGGGGAATCATAATTAATACTCCATATTCTTGCGTCTGCGGCTTGTGTTTTAGTAAAATAAATACGCAGGGGAATCATAATTAATACTGCATATGCCTGCGTCTGCGGCTTGTGTTTCAGTAAATTAAAAACGCTGGGGAATCGTAATTAATATTCCATATTCCTGCGTCTGCGGCTTGTGTTTTAGTAAATTAAATACGCTTGGGAATCATAATTAATACTCCATATTCTTGCATCTGCGGCTTGT
>NW_024036013.1:0-2819 GCF_002237135.1 Teleopsis dalmanni
TGCTTCTTGTTATTCGAGCTGAATGCAGCTAACAACTAGGACATAATTTTAAAATCTAATCAAACTAACTACAAATTGAAATTATAAATTTATGCGTAATTTATATCAAATGTCGATATCATTGTATTTCATTGTATTTCATTGTTTCAAACAATTAGAAGATAGAAGGACTATATTAACTGTATTTATATAAGTAGGAAAAAATTAAAAAATTAAAAATTTAAAAAATTAATAGACACTGTTAAAAGCCAAAGCCTGTTTTCGAATATAAAGCATTTAATAATGAGAAATATTTATTATAACTCTATTTCATTAAACCATATAAAGTCAAAATAAATTATTTTATTAATAATATTTTTGATATTTTTAACATTTTTAATATTTTTGAAGTTGTAGTTCTGCAAAATGCTTGTCACGTTTATTGTAAACACAGAAGAAATGTACATTGCAAAGTGGATTGGACCATCTGATTCTATCATTTGGAAACTAGACAAACTATTCCTACTATCCTTAGATTAGTTTATAACAATAGTTTAAAGCCTAAATAAGCCTTCCAACTACAGAATTGTTTATTTTGCATTTAATTAATATGAAATATTAATGTAATTGAATTTGATTTTTCCGTAGAAATGAAAGTCAAATACGAATTCGCAAAATTTAGTAACTAATATTTGCTTCTTGTTATTCGAGCTGAATGCAGCTAACAACTAGGACATAATTTTAAAATCTAATCAAACTAACTACAAATTGAAATTATAAATTTATGCATAATTTATATCAAATGTCGATATCATTGTATTTCATTGTATTTCATTGTATTTCATTGTTTCAAACAATTAGAAGATAGAAGGACTATATTTACTGTATTTATATAAGTAGGAAAAAATTAAAAAATTAAAAATTTAAAAAATTAAAAAATTAATAGACACTGTTAAAAGCCAAAGCCTGTTTTGGAATATAAAGCATTTAATAATGAGAAATATTTATTATAACTCTATTTCATTAAACCATATAAAGTCTAAATAAATTATTTTGTTAATGACATTTTTAATATTTTTGAAGTTGTAGTTCTGCAAAATGCTTGTCACGTTTATTGTAAACACAGAAGAAATGTACATTGCAAAGTGGATTGGACCATCTGATTCTATCATTTGGAAACTAGACAAAGTATTCCTACTATCCTTAGATTAGTTTATAACAATAGTTTAAAGCCTAAATAAGCCTTCCAACTACAGAATTGTTTATTTTGCATTTGATTAATATGAAATATGAATGTCATTGAATTTGATTTTTCCGTAGAAATGAAAGTCAAATACGAGTTCGCATGATCTAGTAACTATTATTTGTTTCTTGTTATTTGAGCTGAATGCAGCTAACAACTAGGACATAATTTTAAAATCTAATCAAACTAACTACAAATTAAAATTATAAATTTATGCATAATTTATATCAAATGTCGATATCATTGTATTTCATTGTATTTCATTGTATTTCATTGTTTCAAACAATTAGAAGATAGAAGGACTATATTAACTGTATTTATATAAGTAGGAAAAAATTAAAAAATTAAAAATTTAAAAAATTAATAGACACTGTTAAAAGCCAAAGCCTGTTTTGGAATATAAAGCATTTAATAATGAGAAATATTTATTATAACTCTAATTCACTAAACCATATAAAGTCAAAATAAATTATTTTGTTAATAACATTTTTAATATTTTTGAAGTTGTAGTTCTGCAAAATGCTTGTCACGTTTATTGTAAACACAGAAGAAAAGTACATTGCAAAGTGGATTGGACCATCTGATTCTATCATTTGGAAACTAGACAAAGTATTCCTACTATCCTTAGATTAGTTTATAACAATAGTTTAAATCCTAAATAAGCCTTCCAACTACAGAATTGTTTATTTTGCATTTAATTAATATGAAATATTAATGTAATTGAATTTGATTTTTCCGTAGAAATGAAAGTCAAATACGAGTTCGCAAAATTTAGTAACTAATATTTGCTTCTTGTTATTCGAGCTGAATGCAGCTAACAACTAGGACATAATTTTAAAATCTAATCAAACTAACTACAAATTAAAATTATAAATTTATGCATAATTTGTATCAAATGTCGATATCATTGTATTTCATTGTATTTCATTGTATTTCATTGTATTTCATTGTTTCAAACAATTAGAAGATAGAAGGACTATAATAACTGTATTTATATAAGTAGGAAAAAATTAAAAAATTAAAAATTTAAAAAATTAATAGACACTGTTAAAAGCCAAAGCCTGTTTTGGAATATAAAGCATTTAATAATGAGAAATATTTATTATAACTCTAATTCACTAAACCATATAAAGTCAAAATAAATTATTTTATTAATAATATTTTTGACATTTTTAACATTTTTAATATTTTTGAAGTTGTAGTTCTGCAAAATGCTTGTCACGTTTATTGTAAACACAGAAGAAATGTACATTGCAAAGTGGATTGGACCATCTGATTCTATCATTTGGAAACTAGACAAAGTATTCCTACTATCCTTAGATTAGTTTATAACAATAGTTTAAAGCCTAAATAAGTCTTCCAACTACATAATTGTTTATTTTGCATTTAATTAATATGAAATATGAATGTCATTGAATTTGATTTTTCCGTAGAAATGAAAGTCAAACACGAGTTCGCATAATCTAGTAACTATTATTTGTTTCTTGTTATTCGAGCTGAATGCAGCTAACAACTAGGACATAATTTTAAAATCTAATCAAACTAACTACAAATTAAAATTATAAATTTATGCATAATTTATATCAAATGTCGATAT
>NW_024036014.1:0-2817 GCF_002237135.1 Teleopsis dalmanni
TAATGGGAGAAACCGATGGGAGAAACCGACAAAATTCAGATATCTTTACTAGAACTGACCTCTCATAAATTCTAAGCGATCACATTGTGTTATAAGTCTAATTGATAATAAATCAGATAGAATATCAATATATAAGTACATATTGTTATATTATGTGATCACTAACAGCTTTTTCACTCTAAATAATCACATAAAAGGTTTAGGTGAATGTGCTCACATCTGCTATGCCACAGCTACGGGTGCTTTTATCGTAAGATTATCTATGTAGAAACTAACTTTTTAATATCATTATTGAATTACATGAGCTATGTTACCTCTGAACAAATTCATAAAGTTATTATTAATATGTTGGCAATTTTCAAAGTAGTACATTATTGATGGGAAAAGTAGTTCATTGAAGGGAATCTACATACATAGTATGGCAATCTTAAATTCACAGGCGCTTAGAATATATAATATTATTTATATACTATAATATCTTATAATGCCTATAATACCTTATCATATAAACTTATTCGTAAGAAAGTTCATCTTTTTTTTTTGGTCAAAAACTTTGTCATCTCGGATACTTCGTTAAATCAAGTTACTGTGTCAGGAGGTCTAGTTGATTAATTCACTTGGATTCCACGGGTCCATTCTCGTAATATTTTTTAATATGAGAAATTTTTCAGTTGAGGGCGAATTTTGTGAAGACCGTCCATTATGTTTAAGTAATAATGTAAGTGTCGCTATAGTAAAATTCAAAATTTTATGAAGGTTGAACTAGGAATTGATTACCCATAATATATGCTTAAATGCTGGGACTGCATAACGAATATTAAACTGATACAAACTGAAAAATTCATACACGAGCAACTTAGGACCTAGCGCCGTATGATATTCCCTTTTTTTTATCTTCAGCAATAATGAGAAGATAATTAATGCATTTAATTTCGAAGTTCTAAACCTCAAAAAATGTATTGTTTTAAAAAGTGGATCTTTTAGATCACAAGTATATAAAAGTTAATGAAAATTATTTTGAAAAAACTTATTATTTATTATTATTAAAATTATTTTGAAATGTTGAATATTAAAGTTATGGAATTTAAAATTGATATGGTAAATTTTTTTTGTTGCAAAATAAGCAAACTTTTGTTAATCCCTTTGTACACTTCGTTAAAATCTTAAATTTGTTTCTATACTCATAACAGATGTGGTAGTTTCTAATGATATCACTTAGGCCACACCAACTTTTTAACTTTGTCATCGCTACCCTTAACTAATCTTAATTTCGTTTAGAATATAGTCGATCTTGAACTTATTAGACCTGATAACTGATATTGATATATGTTATAAAGTGAAAGTCTAAAAGAAACTCAACTAATAACTACACTTTTAAGATGAAAACCAACATCAGAGAAATTCTTTATATATCACCGCCTTAGTAGTTGTTGTTGTTTGAACTACAAATAAACTGCATTATGTTCTCTTTAAGAAGAAATAACATTCATTCAATAAAAATAAATTGCAAAATATAATTAAATTCAGTTCTTATTGTAATGCAAATTGCAAGCAATTTAAAGAAATTGTGTGTACTGTGAACTCTAACAGAAGTGAAGTGAAGTTAACCTCGGTGTAGTTCAGACTCAGTTGCAAGTATCTCAATCAAACGCACTTGATGTGTGCATTGGATTTTAGCTACGCAACGCAAAAAAGTTCAACATATGAGCTGCTTTTCACGACTTATAAAAATTGCATCAATGAGCATATGGCGGGTAGCAATAAATATGAAGAAAACAATTTGTTCATATAATTGACGTTGGTGGAACTAACGTCTTTTCAATTTAAATCGTGCAAAGCACTTTAGTGCAAAAAGGAATGTGTTCAACACGACAGAAAGCATTGAAAAATATTTTTTTTTACTGTATTCCCGCTATATTATTTTTGTTTTATTTTTCAGCTAAACAACCCTTCATTAAAGACACAATAAAATATATCTTAAATATTCAAACTTATATATAAACATACACTCTTACTACAAGCTAAGAATTTTGTAATCCACCAAGTGTAACGAATTTTGAACTCCATGCTAATGTCTCTTGGAGGAGTACCCTTCGCAAGAAACGTTAAACCTACAAGAAATTCAACAGAGTTTGTAAGAAATTCCTTTGCGGTTACTGCACATGCAAACAATTTCAGTAAACGAGTACCTACTACAGGTACAAGGCACAAGCAAAGGTTCGGAGATATTTTTTGTCAGGAAGTTTGCATACATCAAAAAATGTAAATAAAGAGGTCAAATGTGTACTTGTTGTAGATACGTCAACCGGCAGGTGCCAGCAGAATCTGAGATCTGCTTTTACAGAAAGAACAAAGAATTTTAATTTATTTTATTTTAAGGTTTTCTCATACGAGTACTTTATTTTCACTGTTCTTAATATTATTTTTTGAGCTGTTAGAATTATTTTCACTATACAGTACATCTTATTTTGATTGCGATAAAGTACACATAATAGCAAAAGTAACAAATGAATGACAAAAAATTTTTAATAAAGCCCTCACCGCATTTATAAGCGGATTTTCCTATGTCTTATTTGGCCATTTGCCAATTTAATCAAAATAAACTAATTGAATCTCTTCGAATACACGAACACACAATAATATTAACAAATTTCTGCAGAGAAACTTATCATCGCTCAACAATTTCATATTTCATCTTAAATTTTAACAAATTTCGACGAATAAAAAAATTTTAAAGTAAACAAAATATAATACTTTTCGTATCTTTTTGATGATTTATGCTTTGAAAGCAAACTTACACAATATTTCTTGAAATCT
>NW_024036015.1:0-2817 GCF_002237135.1 Teleopsis dalmanni
TAATAGTACATTCACACTATCTCATTTAGGCGGTTTTGCTCATTATAATCACTAATGAGCATGATTTACCATACAAAGAGCTTTCATATAAATGTGCTGATTTACAATAAATCAGCTCATTTTAGACCAAAATTGTCGAATGCAACCCTTTAAAAAAAATTTCCCAAAAGGGAAATGACCAAAATTTGAAGTATCTGTCATATATTTTTAAATATAAAATGTAAACAAACAACAACTGTGCTGTAAATAAGTACACTGAGAAAGTAATATTAAATATAATCTGTTTTTATTAATTGAAATGTAATTAATATATAACATGTATATAAATGATTTAATATATCAATGAAATATTTAATTTTTTAGTGAGATATATTCATTTATTTCAGATGGATTCATGTCAATGGCAAAAAGAAGTACGTACTAGTATTTAATAAAATTTTTTGTTTTCATGAATTAAATAGGCAATACAAATTTAAATAGTTGATTTTAGATTAATTTAATTAAATATTATTTTCAGACACAGAAAATGAAGAGAAGGAGAAATGCTTGGTCGGAAAGTGCCAAATTTAGTGTTTGAAAGTATTGCAGGTGAGTTTTCACAAATTTGTTTAAGTTTTTCAAAATAATGAATGTGTTTATTTATCAGACCAGGCCCCGTCATCAAATGATACATCGTTGCTGTCGCCATGTTCTTCTCCACCGATAGATCCAATATCTACGTCGGAAGATTCTGAAACACCTGCAAAAAAAAAAATAAAGGCAATTTGAATGACACCCTTTTGGAAAAATTTCAGAATCTGATAGATGTAGAGAACCGTCACATCGAGCTGCAGGAACGCACAGACGCAAGGTTCCTGAATTTAATGGAAGAAAGCAATGTTGCTTTATCCCGTATCGCGTCATCAATGGAAAGAGGTTTTCCATATACTCGGCTCACTGGTTACGATGACTCCAGCGATGAATAGCGATAATTATTTATTAATAATATAACATAATTTATAATTATTGTTATCATTATACTATTATAATTTAGATTAAGTTACTTTTTTTTTTTATAAATATATAGGATAATTAGATTAAGTTATTTAGTGCTACAAAGTTAAAAATTAGGATTAGGTGAATTTCTAATAAAACTTACTAAAAAATGTAGCTAAACATCGTCTTATTTGTTCTGCATTTAGATCACCGTCATTTAATACTGAAACTTCTTCTGGTTGTTGTCGTTCTGAAACCAGATGTTGTTTTTTCAGAGCACGTACCCAACTTTTTTCCACTACATCATTTTTGTCATTTCATTTCGCTTCTGTATTCAGCCGACGACCCAAGGCAATACAAGCCAATAGCAATTCTCTTTTCTAAAGAAATTGAAATTCGAAAGGTTGTATCTCTTTTCTGTAGTCCTTTTAATAATTCACATAACTCCTTAAAACATTCCAAACTCATGCGAAAATTTTCTTTGAAAAAATTTGGACCATTTTTCTGGCAATCCACTTTCCAGAATTTCTTTGTTCTTTTCTGAAAAAAAATGTTAATTTTAAACTTTATTTAATAATCATTACTGGCGGCACTAACCAAAGTCCAGCACTTCCTCCGGTTGCTAGCAATTATTGTAGAAAGTATTGCTATTTGCTTTTTTCTTATTTCAAGTATATTTTTTCGGTGCATTGCACGACATTTACGATATTCAGAAATTGCTTTCTTTCTATTATTAATAATTTCACACACATTATATATATTATGTTTTTTAAATTTTCTGCGTTTTCCATTTTAAAATATTTATTTTACACAATACCAAAATTTTTCTTTGTGTTTTATTTGTAAACAAAAGAAAGTTCTTTTATAGCTTTTTTGACATATAAAAGTTCTAAAAGCTGTATAAATGAGCTCATTATTATGTGAACGGTTTCTCATTTATATAAATGAGCAAGTGCCTAAATGAGATAGTGCGAACCTGGTATAAGTTGCGTTCTAAATGAGGGAAATTCTAAGTTGTATCGATAATGTATTGATGTGTCGATACGTGTTGATAAATGGCAAAATGTGTGCAGTGCAAAAAATCCCAAAAAATCTAACATTTGGTTTAGCATCAACTTAGCCTAACTCGCACACGACCTTAATGTAACTTTTTGTTTATAAATTAAAATTATATATTAATTTTTGCTTGTCGAGAGTGAGGCGTCTTTATGACGAAAAGAAACTATTCAAAAGTTAGATGGATTCGAATAGTAAAAAAAAGAGACAAGAACAAAAATTTAGTTAATTTATTGAAAATTGGCTGACCATACAATGCAGTTTCGAGTATTGCCACGTCATCATCAGTGGTCTTAGGAAATATTCGAATATGAAATATTCTTTTTAATTAGTTTATAGTTCCTGATGTCCAATTGCGTCTAATAAGGCGCTACTTTTTTTCGCCAAACTCCATGTTTTCACTAGTTGTTTTGTTTATATTTTTTACTGTATCGTATTATATGTTAAAATCGCTTTGCCAACTACATTTTGCAAAAAACACGTTCTACTCTTATATTATACATCCATTCCACATTGAACCAGAATGTGAACCGATCAATTGCCGGTTCACCCCATTGCTGAAAGTTACAAACTTTCATTTATATTCATCGTCAAATTAGTGACAGTAACATAACTTAAATACGTCATCATTGATGTATTTTAATATTCTCAACCTCAAAGCCTTAATCTCGAAAACTAAGCTATGTTAAAATATAGTGTAGTCCAAAAAGCAATTCAAAATAACTATCTTGACTAAAATCAGATAAGTTAATAACGAATGGAATTTGTGTCAAGAGCTAGATCAAC
>NW_024036016.1:0-2817 GCF_002237135.1 Teleopsis dalmanni
GCAAGATACTATCATATAAATTTATTGAAACGCATTCGCTTTAGCGATTTATGTATATTAATATAATAAAAACCTTTGCCTTAGAAATGAGAAGGAACTGTAGCATTGGAGCCATATAATACTTACTGGTTATAATGTTAACTTATTCACCAATTTTTGGCATGTATTATATATAATATAAAGAAGATCAGTATTAGCTGACGTATTTCAAAAAAAATCTAATTGTCGTCAACAAAATACTCGTCGTACTTCAATATATACTGCATTATATCTCAACTGCGAAGGTCTTTTGTATCGTTTATTACTTTATTATGATTTCATCCATATTAACAATTTACATATAAACGGTACTTGAACTAATGTATTTCGTGAAGTCTGCTAGTAGTATCTTATGAATATTGTACATAAAATGTCAGCGCTGATGAGGCAACAAAAATCGAAAAGCCCCATATTAATATTATTATTAATAATAATATTATTATTATTACTATTATTATTATTATTAATAATAATATTATACCGAGAATATGTTAGAACTATTAAAATTAATATTATTGATGTCTCAACTTCAAGAAAGTTACTTTGTATGTAACAACTATATTTCGTTTAAGGCAAAAGATATATTAATATCCGTAAGAATTAGATATTTCTGTAATCACCAAAGAGTGTAATGTATAATGTATAAGTATTAATAATTAAAAGAATAATAGGTAATAAGATTAATTATTAGGAATAAGTAATAAGTGAGAAAGGAATAAGCGTTTAAAGTTTATACGTTTAGATAGCGAATGAACTGATTAATAGAAAATATTTTATGCTGATTATGAAATACTTGATTGCATTTGGACAGCACTTCTATTAATGTAGAACTCAACAGTTATAAAAGCAAGATACTATCATATAAATTTATTGAAACGCATTCGCTTAAGCGATTTATGTATATTAATATAATAAAAACCATTGCCTTAGAATTGAGAAGGAACTGTAGCATTGGAGCCATATAATACTTACTGGTTATAATGTTAACTTATTCACCAATTTTTGGCATGTATTATATATAATATAAAGAAGATCAGTATTAGCTGAAGTATTTCAAAAAAAATCTAATTGTCGTCAACAAAATACTCGTCGTACTTCAATATATACTGCATTATATCTTAACTGCGAAGGTCATTTGTATCGTTTATTACTTTATTATGATTTCATCCATATTAACAATTTACATATAAACGGTACTTGAACTAATGTATTTCGTGAAGTCTGCTAGTAGTATCTTATGAATATTGTATATAAAATGTCAGCGCTGATGAGGCAACAAAAATCGAAAAGCCCCATATTAATATTATTATTAATAATAATATTATTATTATTACTATTATTATTATTATTAATAATAATATTATACCGAGAATATGTTAGAACTATTAAAATTAATATTATTGATGTCTCAACTTCAAGAAAGTTACTTTGTATGTAACAACTATATTTCGTTTAAGGCAAAAGATATATTAATATCCGTAAGAATTAGATATTTCTGTAATCACCAAAGAGTGTAATGTATAATGTATAAGTATTAATAATTAAAAGAATAATAGGTAATAAGATTAATTATTATGAATAAGTAATAAGTGAGAAAGGAATAAGCGTTTAAAGTTTATACGTTTAGATAGCGAATGAACTGATTAATAGAAAATATTTTATGCTGACTATGAAATACTTGATTGCATTTGGACAGCACTTCTGTTAATGTAGAACTCAACAGTTATAAAAGCAAGATACTATCATATAAATTTATTGAAACGCATTCGCTTTAGCGATTTATGTATATTAATATAATAAAAACCTTTGCCTTAGAAATGAGAAGGAACTGTAGCATTGGAGCCATATAATACTTACTGGTTATAATGTTAACTTATTCACCAATTTTTGGCATGTATTATATATAATATAAAGAAGATCAGTATTAGCTGAAGTATTTCAAAAAAAATCTAATTGTCGTCAACAAAATACTCGTCGTACTTCAATATATACTGCATTATATCTCAACTGCGAAGGTCTTTTGTATCGTTTATTACTTTATTATGATATCATCCATATTAACAATTTACATATAAACGGTACTTGAACTAATGTATTTCGTGAAGTCTGCTAGTAGTATCTTATGAATATTGTATATAAAATGTCAGCGCTGATGAGGCAACAAAAATCGAAAAGCCCCATATTAATATTATTATTAATAATAATATTATTATTATTACTATTATTATTATTATTAATAATAATATTATACCGAGAATATGTTAGAACTATTAAAATTAATATTATTGATGTCTCAACTTCAAGAAAGTTACTTTGTATGTAACAACTATATTTCGTTTAAGGCAAAAGATATATTAATATCCGTAAGAATTAGATATTTCTGTAATCACCAAAGAGTGTAATGTATAATGTATAAGTATTAATAATTAAAAGAATAATAGGTAATAAGATTAATTATTAGGAATAAGTAATAAGTGAGAAAGGAATAAGCGTTTAAAGTTTATACGTTTAGATAGCGAATGAACTGATTAATAGAAAATATTTTATGCTGATTATGAAATACTTGATTGCATTTGGACAGCACTTCTATTAATGTAGAACTCAACAGTTATAAAAGCAAGATACTATCATATAAATTTATTGAAACGCATTCGCTTTAGCGATTTATGTATATTAATATAATAAAAACCTTTGCCTTAGAAATGAGAAGGAACTGTAGCATTGGAGCCATATAATACTTACTGGTTATAATGTTAACTTATTCATCAATTTTTGGCA
>NW_024036017.1:0-2816 GCF_002237135.1 Teleopsis dalmanni
AATTAGCAGGTGCAAAAAAGGAGTTTAAACTTTATAATAAAATGAAATGGATTATTATTATCAAAATTTATATCAACATTTTTAGTAAAATTACGTTAAGGTGGTACGAAGCTTTTTCGCTTAAGTCTAGATATTGTGGTATCAGAAAGCAACTGTTGCGCCATTGGATTACTATGCTGGTGAAGTTTCACTTTATATTTTTGGCCGCATGTTGTAATGACGTCTGCAATAGTTGGGATTCCAAGATCTTTGTGGATATGTACATTTTTGAGATACCAAGGAGCACCGGTTATTTGTCTAAGTAATTTGTTTTGAACTCTCTGTATTTTTTCGATATTAGAAGCACATGCTGCACTCCAGAGTTCTATACCATAGGACCAGATAGGTTTTAAGATTGAATTGTATACCAGGACTTTATTTTCCAGAGTTAGCTTAGAGTTTTTATTAATAAGCCAATGGAGCTGCTGTGATTTTAATTTAATTTGAGATTTTTTGCTTTCAATGTGCTTAGTCCAAGTCAGCCTTCTATCAAGATGAATGCCAAGATATTTTACATCATGTGACTGAGGTATAATGATGTTATTCAACTTAACAGGGGGGCACGTTTCTTTTCGCAGAGTAAACGTGACATGCACACTTTTCGTTTCGTTTACTTTTATGCGCCATTTTGCTAGCCACTTCTCCAATAGACTTAAGTGAGTCGAAGGACTTTGGGACGCCCTTATGTGGTCACTGTTAGAACTAAGAATTGCAGTGTCATCCGCGAAAGTAGCAAGTATGTGATTTGAGAGTAGTGGGAGATCAGCTGTATAGATTATGTACAGAAACGGCCCCAATACGCTTCCTTGAGGAACACCAGCCATTATGTCGATTTCTCTTGAAATAAAGGTATTGTATTTCAATCTAAATTTTCTAGAAGATATATATGAATACAATAGCTTATGCATATTTTCAGGAAGATAACGTTTTATTTTATACATAAGACCTTCGTGCCAAACCTTATCAAAAGCTTGGGCTACGTCCAAGAAAACGGCGGAACAGTATTGTTTGTGTTGAAAGGCAGTATGTATTTCTTTAGCAATTCTGTGAACTTGCTCAATAGTGCAATGTCCTGTTCGAAATCCAAATTGATGGTTTGGGATCACATTGTTTTGAGTTATTATTGGCATAATATATGACAGGAGCATTTTCTCAAAGATTTTGGATAACTGGGGCAAAAGACTAATTGGTCTATATGATGATGCCAAAGTTAGGTCCTTTCCTGCTTTTGGAATCATTTTTATTTCTGAAACTTTCCATTGCTTCGGGTAGTAGCCAAAAGCGAGGATGCTGTTAAATATCACCGTTAGAAAAGTTATTGCTGAATCAGGCAATTGTTGTATCATTTTACCCGTAATTTTGTCGTATCCAGGTGCCTTTTGGGATTTGCAAATGTTCGAATAGTCTCCTTGAAGTTATCCAAACACAACGTAAGGGGAGTTTCAACAATAGAAGGAGATTCGATGTTAGGTTGGAAATCTGATAATTGTGGGTTTGGCTGAAAGACACCCTTTAGATGTTCTGCTAAAATACAACCTTTTTCTTCGTCATTGCGAGCCCAAGAACCATCCGGTTTTCTTAGCGGTGGGTCATTTTGTATTGGCGTTTTAAATTTCTTCGTTGCCTTCCACAGAGAATAGTTGTTTTCTTTAAGTGGACCAAGTGACTCGAGATATTCTTGTAAAGAGCGGTTTTTGTCATCAGATAGTGCTTTTTTAAGATCTTTTGAAGCTTTATTTAATCTTTGTTTTGAGGTGGGTGATCGAAGTCTTTGCCATTCACGCCTGGCTTGTCGTTTTCGAGAAATAAGATAATCAATGTGTGATTGAAATACTATATTTGACTGGACTGATCTTTTTGGTTGAGAGGCTTTAATTACAGCATTATTTAATGTCTTGGTAAAGTGATCAACTGCTTTATCAATTTCTTTAGGTGAACTACAATTTGAATTGTAACTTATTTCCTCATTAATAATATTTATATAATGCCTCCAGTTTATTAGAGTTTTCTTATTCTGCTCATTTGAATTCGTATTAAATTTTGTCAGAGTTAGAATAACCGGAGAATGGTCAGAGGACAAGTCATAAGATGATTTAACAGCAATATCTTCACGTTTCATACCATTAATGACTGCGAAATCGATTAAGTCTGGTATTTTTCGATTGTCTGATGGCCAGTATGTTGGGTGGCCTGAGGACACAACATCAAGGCTGTTGCCAAGTGCTGCATACAGTTGACGACCTCTTGGAGTTATTAGTCTAGAACCCCAAAAGGTGTGTTTAGCATTGAAATCCCCAGCAACTAGAAAGTTAGGACCGAGATCAGTAAAAAATTTCCGGAATTGATCAGAAGTAATAGCAAATTTGGGCGGGCAATAGATTGCTGAGACGACAGTTTTAGTTAGACCAGAAATTACACAAATTGATGTAGCTTGTAGGTATTTAAAACAATGCTTTTGAATTTCATAATGTTGTATTGTGTTTCTAACAAGTACTCCAGAACCGCCACATGCTTTACCATCTGGATGTTTAGTGTCATAAAACTTATATCCAGAAACTCGAAAACAGTTTTTGAAGGTTAAATGTGTTTCAGATATAAGCAGTATATCGATATTGTTACTCACCAGAAATCTAGTTACTTCCAGTACATGTTGGCTTAAGCCGTTTGCATTCCAATGGCATATTGTGATTGCATTCATTTGGGTTTTACCAACTCAGCAATCAAACTTTGGTTTTGTATCATGCTTTGCATCAAGCTATTCATCATATTTTGCATGA
>NW_024036018.1:0-2814 GCF_002237135.1 Teleopsis dalmanni
ATATATAATGACTGAAAGAAATTAGCATCATGTAAATAGTGTTTGAATTCTTTCAATATGGAACAATTGAATATAATATGGTACATTTCAATTATACGGATATATCTTTACTCAAGTTGACTCCTCTTCAATAAGAAACGCTTAAGCAATCTCATTGAAATGCATCATAAACGCATCATTCTCATTACTGGTTTACTGAAAATGAAATATTCCTTTCAATGATTCAAAACGGTAAGGAAGATTATGATATTTTACTGCTGTTTTGTCAGTACCCATCGTAAACACAGATTAAATATGCTTTAGTTAGCAATAAAGAACAAATATTTCTGATCTATCCCTAAATGACAACTTAGACTTTATTGAACCGTTTTTTAAACGTTTTTAAACCGATTTTATTCGATTTTTTTTCATGCGGTATCACAAATGGCCTAGGCGGTTCTGTTGGATCAACAATCCACTCGAACTGTTTTAATAGAATTTTAATTTTTTTTTCAATTAAACTTTGTCTATTTAGAATTTTAATGACTTTACTGTTAAAATTGGAAACAATTAGAGGTTGCAAAGCCAAGTGAGTAGGTAGGTGCAAGGTTCCTAATCTCCAAAATTTTAATTTTGTATATGAACTCTTGGTTGTCTTCGTTCATTCCCAATGAATACTGCTCCAACTCATAAGTCACTCACTTATCAAATAAATCATCATAAATTATTAAACACTTAATCACTTTAATACAAAGTAAGAATTTTAATTAAAGTGAAACTTAATTAGAATAAATAAATGAGTTTTCCAATTTGGCAAGACGAGGGAAATGAGAAATTTTCATATATTATCTGAAATTTATTAAGTCAAACATGCAATATGTTAAGGATTTATACGATTTATACGATGGTCTTTCGGTTAAGAGGCAGCAAAATCTCTTTTAAGCACTGCTGCATTATTAATGCCGCGCGAATGACAATAAACATTTTTCATGGGAAAGCTCATCGGCAATTATAAATTATTGCATTCTACAAAGAAATAAATTTACACAAATTAGCAAATTTTTATTCTTTGTCAAATTTGTGCACAATTAAATATTTTCTCTACTCTAAATTTTTCTATTTTTCTACTTTTCTATTTTTGCGCGAATAAAATACCTTTTAAAATTAATTTAAATTATGACAAGATAGACAGTGACACCTTTGAAACGCTTTTATCAACACTTTCCCCATCTGTGTTCATTCTATGAGCCAATGGGCAATTAAAGAAATTTATTTTATCTCAGCATAAATTCTACATTTAAAAATTTTGACTACGAAAACATTTTAGTTTTTGTTTTGCGTTTAATCAAAATAGTGTAAATAGATCTGCTGACTGTCCATCCTGACTTAGTCACTCTAACACTGCTGACTCAGTCCAAATTAACACCTCATCTGTCGCATAGCATTTCCATAAATTAGCCAAACTCACGCAATCGAAATTTTTGGTTGATTTTCCATTTTCCTCAGTATTTTGCATAAATCACTGCGGAATTTTTCCTTTTGAAGTTTTCATGGATTCGTCAACAATTCCCAAGAAACATTAACATTATGCCTTTCATTCTGGTCATAACTTAATTTTTATTTACTTTATTGCTTAAAAATATTTAATTGATATCCACACGATTTACAATTCAACATGTCTAAAGAAATTATTTATAGGCAATAAATCCCAGTTTTTTAGACAACATCTATACAATACTTAAGAACCAAGAATAACACTTTCTTCATTAAGAAATTTTTTCATAGAATTAGAAAATTGCCACCAAATAGATTTGTAGTAATAATAAAATGGAGTAAAATTTAATACACTAATTAATATTTTTAAACTGATAATATATAATATAAATCATATATATATTATTGGTAATATATGGTTGATTGGTTGCAGTGGCAGATCATTGAATAACTTCCATGTTCCTAAACAAGCGATTTTGTGCCGTTTTGTTACCATATTCCTCGCAAGAACCCTTAATATAAAAGAGTAGAGATTAAATCCATCCCGTCGAATTCAGATAATTTAACAAGTCTCTCGTCTTCACCTATGAACAGTCTGATCGACTGTCAAAGAAATATCTTCCTAAAAACCTACTTCTTCTGAACTCCGAAGCCGGACATTTACAGAGAAAGTGTATTATGGTTTCCTTTTCCTGCGGGTTTCCACAACTTCTGCAGTCAGGATTATAAGGAATACACAGTATCTCTGCATGGGTTCCTAAACACCAATGACCAGAGAGAACTACAGTAAATCTTGCAGTGTTCACGCGGTCTCTCTTGAAGAGTTCTGAGGATCTAATTTTATATAGGTGGGCTATGTTAACCTGGAAGTGGCAATTGTAATATATACAGTATATTAATATAATATGTATATTACAATATAACATAATGCAAATATATTATTAATGTAAAATACAAATTAAAAGGAACGATTTTGATAATCCTGACTTAAAACAAAATTAACGTAACGAACGACACATAAAATGTAGAAAGAATATATTATCAGTCACAGTGCACTCTAGCGTCAAAAATTAAATACAGCATATAAGCTGATAATAAGACCGATGATACTATATGTGGATGTTTAAAATTTAGAAAAGCATCAAATACTACGATCAAATAATTACAAACAGTACAGAACGTGACAATCAGAATGATCCTCTGAACGTACAGTGATTTTGTCGGAAATGGTGATTCACAAATAGATCAAAGAATAGCAGTATTTATTCGTGACAACACTTTAAAGCTTCTCCAAAAAGTAAACGAGTATCGAAATAAAACGTTACACATGCTAAAATTTAA
>NW_024036019.1:0-2814 GCF_002237135.1 Teleopsis dalmanni
CAATTTTCGTCAGCCACCCTGTATATTTTATGTATATGGGTATATTTTATGTTTTATTTTTAATGTATTGTATAATTATTTCCTTCTTATTTTTTAGCATCTTTATGTACACATGTATTTATGTTTAATTGTTAATGTGTTGCGTGATTATTTCTTTGTTATTTATTATTAAATTATTGCTACATTATAAGAACATTATAGTGCCTTGAAAATGATTATAGAATATAGTCCAAATATTAGTTTAAATAAAAAAACTTTTACAAACCAAATTTTTTCGTTTCTTATTTATTTATTAAAAATGTGTGTTGTTTAACTATTGACTGTTATTAAGTTTAACAATTAGCTCTTCTTAAAAATAAAATTATTATTAAAAAATGTTTTTTATTAAAACTAATAAATTATTAAATATCTAAATATAATAAATTATCACTGCTTATAATTTATATTGTACGTTATGTCGTCCAACGGCATGTAGTCAGGTTGGCCGAGCGGTCTAAGGCGCCAGATTTAAGCTCTGGTTCCCGAGAGGGAGCGTGGGTTCGAACCCCACACCTGACAAAACTTTTTTCATAATTTTTTTTAATTTCTTTTTAATAAAAAATAGGCGTAATTTCATTATATTTTATTTCATTAAAAAATGTAAATAAACTTCGCTAAAAAAATTAAAATATGTATTTGTTTTCTTTAATGTGTATGTATATTTAAATATGTTTATATTTCGTTTATTAAACTGTTTTGTATGTTTTGTTCTTTATTATTTTTCTAATATTTGCGATATTACAATTAAATTTAATTCTAAGAAAAAATGTAAAATATGTACTTATATAATATTCCCTCATTTTAATTATTTTAAGGAATGTTCTTATTCTGAACATTTGAAAAATATTAATTCACTATATATTACAACTAAATTCTGGCTGAGTTCTTCTATATTATTGTTAAAAAGAGTTGTCTTAATTGATCTTATATTAAGTGCTAACTTAAATTGTAAAGCTAACATATTTTTTATTCATTTTAGAAATGTTTGTTGATTTTAGACTTCTCTAAGGCCCACAAGTAAAGCTTACGAAGTAAAAGAAGAATTAAAAAATCAAGAAGCTGGATTAGATGTTCATTACAGGGCCCATTAAACCACTGAGGGGTTTCTTTATTGCACATTTCTATTATTAAACTCTTAATGCCAATTGCATCTGTTTTGTTTTTGAATACGTGTTCAAAAACCTCGAAATGTTTACAAAAGAAACATTGAAAAAACTTTGTGATGGCGCAAACAGGGCCCTGTTGCACCAACACTTTTCACTTTGCACTTTGCAAAACTTATGAGTGACTTTTTTTTGCAAAGTAAAAGTGAGAAGCGTTGCACCATTGAGTATAAATATTATAGAGTAGCAATCTCGTACAAGCAAATTTTTGTATGAGGCTGCTGCTGCTGGCAACCTTTTTGCACTCAAAAAACACTCCATTCTCTTCATGTCTTGTTTTCTGAATTGCTTTGGAAATTAAAGTAAAGGGCAAAACGATTCTCTCAAATAACTCTTTTCGTCGTTTGTTATATTGATCAGTGCTTCTGCGAATTTATTAGGAAGGTATATGTAGGAAAAAAATATTACTCTAGTCTTTTTGTGTGCTTTCATATTGCATGTGCACTTTACTAGCATACATACAGTAACGAACAAAATTATTGGCACAGTAAGCAAATTGAACTATTAAAAATCGCATTATTAACAGGATAAAAATAGTGCAAAAGTTCACTTTGCATGCTGTGCTAATAATTTTGTTCATCACTGTATATGTTTACATATTTCTTTTCTATTTCTCAACATGTAGGTATGTTTGTATTAATTTTGCATCCAATATTAAGAAATTGTAAGCGTAAAATGAAGTTTGGTTTTTTTTGTTTCATATCAGAAACAATGCTACTATTATTTTTATTGTTTTGATTCTGATTTAAAACTGTTTTTAAAAATATGTATGTATATGTAAAGGCTTACTAATTGCTTCAGTATACACATATGTATGTATGTATATATTATGAGCTTCATGTGTTAATAAATAAATAAATAAAAAGAATAAATATAAAAATGTTTAACCAATTCTGATGGTGCAGTTACAACCTCATCTTTCCGTATTTGGGGCCAAAAATCTATTTCTCTACGTATATTATATATACGTATATATGTATATATATATATGGGAATGTAAGGAATATATGAGAATAAACCCAAAACTAATAAAATTCATTAAAAAAAACATGAGTACCCTTTATTTCTAGAAAGTTCTGAAACAAAAATAATAATATGTTCATATGCCTATGCCTATGACCATAAAATAGAATATATTCCTCTATTTAAATTTGGTGCTGAAAAGTGATATTTAGTTTCAATGAAATAAAAATACACAAGGGTACAAAATAGAGTACAAGGAAACAAAATCATAACAAAAAACTTACATGCACGTGCTCACTATGTTATAGAGCGCTGTAGAGAAATTCATTGTGCTCTCTATTTCATGTAACATTGTTACCCGCGCCCCCACAGGTCTACTTAGCAAATTGAGTTTGTTTTCAGATTTCTACTCTATAATATTTATACCAAAGACTTAACATGTTTTACTTTACACTTTGCAAATAAAAATTTCATTGCAGTCTTTGCATAAAATGCAAAGCAAAGCGTTGCACCAAAAAATTAGATCACTTTCATTTTGTATTGGTTTTTGAAAGCATTTCGTTTCTGTTTGTATATTTTTTTTTTGTTTGTTTGATATTTTGATGTTATGAGTAAATGATTTATGCATAGTATGTACTTATGCGTTTAA
>NW_024036020.1:0-2813 GCF_002237135.1 Teleopsis dalmanni
GCCAATGTTTATACCACCATTGACGTCATATAGCGAGATTCAAAAAATAAATGCCATGAAATTTTCTATCAGATTAATATAAAAACAATATTTTTGTTTTGTATTATCATTTTGAGTTCTCAAGCAGCTAAAAAACACATCCGATATAACAAAAACGATATTCAAAGACCTCGTTTTTTCCTAAGTCCCTGCATTTTCTGTATATGTCACTACTGGTAATTTTTATCTTCTATGTCATATGTATGTCGACATACGGTGGACTGTGGATAATCAGTTCCATTCTTTCTGGAGCTCAAAAGACTTTTTATTTACAGAGAGGCAATGGGTTCTACATTAACTGATTATCTGATAAAACTTATTGCGAACTCAGCTAGAATCTTTAGCCAAGAAATATAGATAGTCAATATATTTATGCGAATTTTAAACTTTCTTGACATAATACATGGTAATAATTGGATTCATTAGATAATTTTGATATGTGCGATTAAGTGGATCAACACAAAATAAATTTAATTTTTAATTAAATTCAATACCAAATATATACTTCGTACCACAAAAGTAATATGAATCGAATCGAAAATAATTGTGTGTTTTGAATTAATTACATATAAAGTTTTAAAACTTTTGCTATATAAATTCAATCTCATACATTTATTACTTAATTAAAATTCATTGAACTCAAGGGCTAATTTAGAATTTTTAGCACGTACTTATTTTTAGTATTGGGCGCTATTATGTAAAATCCGAGTTTGAATGTACGGTAACTAACCGTCAGACCTGAATTGTAAGCAAAAATAAAAAAAATTATTTTAATTTTTTTAAGTTTTTAAAAATGCAAAGATAGTCGTTCTACATATTTGTCTTATATGCACTTAATCGAAGAATGTAATAATTTCGTAATAAAAAAAATCCATAAAATAATGAAATAGGTCATAATAAAATTGGTCTTTAATTTTGTTACTTATTTAGAATTATTCTAAATTCTCTTGTAATTTTAAGAGAAATATTTAGAACTTATTTTAACGGAAAATATAGAGCGTCCAACAAGATTTCAACTTTCCAGATATATAGCGTAGAGAAAAATGTAGCACCCAATTCGTTGTCAAATCAAGCCGTTTGGAATATCTTTATTGAACTATATTTAGTGCCTATTTTTAAATATTAAGCGATTTTTAGTATTGGTGTGTGATATAGATTGACATATGCCATCTGTGAAGTCTTGATTCTTGATTCTTTGAGAGTCTTTTTCTCTTCTTCTATGATATCGGCTAGAACTAGTGTGAATGATAGAGCCAAATACTACCCACGTGTTTATTGGTTTGATAATTAATATTATTTTTTTTTTATCAACAGTACTAAACGCTCTCTGCAGATCGATAAATAATTTTTATAGATATATTTTCTAAATTTTCCATGCACCGTTTTATTTCAATCAATATGTTTGCTTGGCTCTCTCTACAGAAAATGGTGTTGGACCTTATCATAACATAGTTTCCAATTTGTCTATAGGTCTTCTTTTTATGTTTATTGAATATTTTTTTTTTTTTAGAATAAACTTAGGCTCTTTAATCCTTGAAGTTTGATTATAATTCCTTATTTTCATGTCACAGACATGTCTTCTCAAAACATTTGCATATTTCCAGTTGACTAAGTGATCTGCATATAGAAATTCATTAGAAGTTCATATGAAGATGGTTGGATTAGTTTTTTTTTGAATATTTTGAATATCTCTATTTAAAGATAGGTCACTTGGTTTTTATAGTTAGGCATTATATATTGGGATGTGATTTGAAGTATGTATCGTATTATCATTATTACTGATTTTCACGAAATATTCTCGCTGTAAATTAAGTTCCTTTTCTTTACTTATAAGAATAATGCCATGAGCTGTTGTTTATTGCATGGTTTCTTACCAATCAGTCATTTAATTGCGTGATGTAATCCCTTTAAGTCAATTTTCATTGTAATTTCTTTTACGCTGTTTAGAAGTTGTTCTCAATATCATCACTCAAAATTTCTGTGATAAAGATTATAATGACTTTTTCGATTGGTAAAACAAGATTCAATTTAGATTTACTCGCGATCTCTCAAATTTTGTTGCCCAATCGAACATTTCTAGAGTAATCTAACATTTTTGTATTAGTAAACAAATATATTTTTTATAAATACATTAATCGAATCAAATCACACTTTATTTGTCAAGTCATATAAAACAGCTTTTAATTCCAGGGTAATGTTACTACTCTGGAAAATTATCTAGAGTGTTAAAAATTAATCTCGAGTGTTATAAATTTTACTCGAGATTTACCCCTCGAACATGAAAATTGCGCTAAAAGTGAATCTCGATTGAAAAAGTTACTCCAGTTTACTAAATGAAAATGGCATAAGTAATTAAGTAATTCACAATTTTCTCATAATATTTGAGTTGTTGTTATTACTTGAGTAGAAGTTATTATAATTTTTTTTCGATAGTTGAATTCTAGAGAGGGCACAACAATTAAAAACTACATTAACTTATAAAATTATTTACCTATACATCGTAAATTGTTTGTAGTTCAGCGATTGGGTTGAATCCATATATAGTTGAAGTCTAATTTTTTATTTGTAAATGCAATTATACAATCTATTTTAATTATCATATAACTGTATACGTTCGCAATTATTAGAACCATTAAATGTTTTTAATATGTTTTTATTATATTTTTTAAATAATATTCATAATTGTAATTATGTTAGATAGTTATTTTTTTTTTTTGTAATTAATAATTTTTCAAAGACCAAGGTACAGTGGCTTTTTTATAAGAAGGAAAATA
>NW_024036021.1:0-2812 GCF_002237135.1 Teleopsis dalmanni
CGACTATAATCTATAGTCATCATCGGGGAACTATACATATAAATACATTGTAATTAATATTAAGGTATACATTACATAAAAACAATAATAAATTACATTTACATTGAACCATGAAACATACATATGTATTTGGAATATATACAATACTTTTACTATAAGAATCATAAAAATAACATATATATATGAAAAATAGATGTTGTTTTTAATACTTGGGAACATATATTCCCAACTCTTTGAAAAAATGAGCGTAAAATTTTCAATACAAGTTTTTAGCAGAACTGTTGTAGCTGCTATTAAAACCGTTGTAGAACAAACGTTGTTACCGTTGTTAAAAAACCAGTAGAACAAAATTTTTGTGACTGATATTTTGTTCGACATGCACACTCTAATGTTTATATGACTCTTTGAACTATACTTATTACAAATTTAAAAAATATACATATATAACGAATTTCTAAGAAATAAATATGTTAAGTACTTAATTCGCTTCTTCGGGCGTGGAACTGGGCGTGGGGCGTTCTTTTTAATCGTTTTTTTTTCCGGTATGTTGATGTTTTTTGCTTTCATAAATAATTGAGAGTTCTGTGTAAGTCCCGCTTTTCTGATAATATAAATAACTATATAATAATTAAATGTTTAAAAGACCAAAAGAAATTTTTTAAAAATAATTATTTCACGGGCTAATTGGTCAGTTAGTAAATAATGATCTTTTTAAAAAAAAAATTTATTATTTAGTTTTATAAGATTTTTATTGTCCAATATTTCGACTATAATCTATAGTCATCATCGGGGAACTATACATATAAATACATTGTAATTAATATTAAGGTATACATTACATAAAAACAATAATAAATTACATTTACATTGAAACATAAAACATACATATGTATTTGGAAAATATACAATACTTTCACTATAAGAATCATAAAAATAACATATATATATGAAAAATATATGTTGTTTTTAATACTTGGAAACATATATTCCCAACTCTTTGAAAAAATGAGCGTAAAATTTTCAATACAAGTTTTTAGCAGGACTGTTGTAGCTGCTATTAAAACCGTTGTAGAACAAACGTTGTTACCGTTGTTACAAAACCAATAGAACAAAATTTTTCTGACTGATATTTTGTTCGACATGCACACTCTATGTTTATATACTCTTTGACAATACTTATACAAATTTAAAAAAATATACATATATAACGAAATTTCTAAGAAATAAATATGTTAATACTTAATCGCTTACCTTCGGGCGTGACTGGGCGTGGGCGTCTTTTATCGTTTTTCCGGTATGTGATGTTTTTGCTGGCATTTAAATATTGGAGAAGTTCCTGTGTAAGTTCCCCGCTTTCTGTAATATAAATAATATATAATAATTAAAATGTTTAAAAATACCAAAGAAAATTTATTTTAAAAATAATTATTTCACGGGCTAATTGGTCAGTTATTAAATAAATTTTATTATTTAGTTTTATAAGATTTTTTTTATTTTCCAATATTTCGACTATAACTATAGTCATCATCGGGGAACTATACATATAAATACATTGTAATTAATGTTAAGGTATACATTACATAGAAACAAGAATAAATCACATTTACATTGAAACATGAAACATACATATGTATTTGGAATTTATACAATACTTTCACTATAAGAATCATAAAAATAACATATATTTATGAAAAATATATGTTGTTTTTAATACTTGGGAACATATATTCCCAACTCTTTGAAAAAATGAGCGTAAAATTTTCAATACAAGTTTTTAGCAGAACTGTTGTAGCTGCTATTAAAACCGTTGTAGAACAAACGTTGTTACCGTTGTTACAAAACCAATAGAACAAAATTTTTCTGACTGATATTTTGTTCGACATGCACACTCTATGTTTATATACTCTTTGACAATACTTATACAAATTTAAAAAAATATACATATATAACGAAATTTCTAAGAAATAAATATGTTAATACTTAATCGCTTACCTTCGGGCGTGACTGGGCGTGACTGGGCGTGGGCGTCTTTTATCGTTTTTCCGGTATGTGATGTTTTTGCTTTCATTTAAATATTGGAGAAGTTCCTGTGTAAGTCCCCCGCTTTCTGTAATATAAATAATATATAATAATTAAATGTTTTAATGACCAAAAGAAAATTTTTTTTAAAAATAATTATTTCACGGGCTAATTGGTCAGTTATTAAATAATGAATTTTTTTAAAAAAAAAAAACATAAAATTTATGTATTTAGTTTTATAAGATTTTTATTGTCCAATATTTCGACTATAATCTATAGTCATCATCGGGGAACTATACATATAAATACATTGTAATTAATATTAAGGTATACATTACATAAAAACAATAATAAATTACATTTACATTGAACCATGAAACATACATATGTATTTGGAATATATACAATAATTTTACTATAAGAATCATAAAAATAACATATATATATGAAAAATAGATGTTGTTTTTAATACTTGGGAACATATATTCCCAACTCTTTGAAAAAATGAGCGTAAAATTTTCAATACAAGTTTTTAGCAGAACTGTTGTAGCTGCTATTAAAACCGTTGTAGAACAAACGTTGTTACCGTTGTTAAAAAACCAGTAGAACAAAATTTTTGTGACTGATATTTTGTTCGACATGCACACTCTATGTTTATATACTCTTTGACAAAACTTATACAAATTTAAAAAAATATATATATATAACGAAATTTCTAAGAAATAAATATGTTAATACTTAATCGCTTACCTTCGGGCGTGACTAGGGCCGTGACTGGGCGTGGGCGTCTTTT
>NW_024036022.1:0-2810 GCF_002237135.1 Teleopsis dalmanni
TATTTTTCGACTGAATCGACTCTCAGATCTCAGTGGATATCCGCTCCTCTTACGTACCATGGGGCGTTAACCAGTTTTCTAACTCAGTGTGTATACAAATATGTTTTTCGTTTTTTTATTTTAACAGAGCTCATAAAAAAGAGAAAGAGAGAGAGAGAGAAATAAAAAATAAAGAAGTAGTGATAGCGAGAGATAGAGAGCCCGGGAGAAGGAAAAAAAAGCAGAAATAGAAAGAGAGAGTGAGAGAAAAAAGGGAAAAGAGAGAGATAGTGAGAGAGAAAAAATATGGTGAAAGAGAAAAAGATAGAAAGAGAGAGAGAAACATGTGTAGAGAGAGAAATATAGAATAAAAGCGAGAAAGACATAGAGACTGAAAGCGAAAGAGAGTGTGGAAGAGGATTATGAAAAAAAAATGAAAAATGAAAAAAAAAAAACAGAAAAAATGAAACATAAAGAGACACTGTATGTACACCCCAATTAGAAATTTCTAATTTCAGAAAATTCTGTTGTCCACATGGACAACATTAGCAAACTAGTCGAATAGTTGTACTTCCGCAAAGTCAAACTTTATCCTTCACTTTTCGGATTTTTTCTTTTGCTCATGTGCTACGGAATTAGTTCGTGTAGTACGTAAATCGTGAGATACTTTAGCTACTATGCTCCCAACAATAACAATCTGAATTTACATGTAAATTAACACTGATTTCTTCTTAATTTGTCCCTCTGTGGCGTATACGTCTCACATTAGATGAGAGGTAATGGAATTAGGTGTTACTCATGCAGTTTGTTCACATAATACGGACATCAGCAGATTGATTGAGAGAGAAAATTTATTTATCGTATGAGAGAGTCCAATGTATGTCCAATGTATATAACTAGGATACCATATCAAGAGACATTGTATACACGGTGGTCATTGCACCTGTTTTGGAATTGTATTGACAGTCATTGAAATTGTGAACAGCAGTGTTTCCTGATCGGTCATATTGATATTGAAATCCATTCTATATTCGCTGCCCTGGTACTTATTGTTGAAATTTGTAGCCTATTTAAATTACACTAGAACAACACAGAGCGTACCGTGTTTTAACAAAAAAATCTGTTGCGTTAAACAAAATTAATTGAATGGTTGTTTCTTTTTTGTTGAATACGACCGGTCTTAAGATGAAAGGAAACTAGAAGAGTTTGAACATTAATGAAGAAGCAACAACAAAAATTTGATTAATTTATTGAAATTTGACTGACCATACAAAGCTGTTTCTAGTTTTGTCAAATGCAATAAATTAACCGGATTTTTGTTGTTGCTTCTTCATTACTATTCGAACCCTTCAAAATAAATTTAAGTTGTGAAATATTTGTATAATGATATACAATGATTTTTAAACAATAATGTTATGCTTGGTGTTGCCGTGTATGGACATTTATAAGGAAACCGATGGGGGGTTGCCGTTCGAAAGGGAAGATGAAGTAATTAATAATTAATATGTCACTTGAATCACTTTAATTTTCAAATCCGTATTTGAATAACATTTAGCTTCAAATATTGTAAGTAGGTATACTACTTTCACAGTTGATACAATAAATTCATTAAAGTCTGAGGTATTATTTTCTATGTCGGGTATAACGCAGGGCAATTGTAGTGATATATATCTATATTCCAGTTAAATGAAATCTGACATTTTTATAATATTTAATAAGTTTTTGAATTTGTATATAATTTACGTATTTGCACGGATTTCAAGCAATTATATGTAACCTGTGGGTAACTGTGTAGGAATGCATTTTCATGTTACCATATATAAGAATGTTTGTGTATTATCATATCTATATATAATTATATACAGTCATATAGATAAATCTGTATGTCTGCATATCATAGAAAGTTTGCTTTTGTATAAAATGAAGTTCATTGTGCCGTTGCATACATTCTACGATATAACATAGTAGAGTGTCAACGCATTTGAAAACGGGAGTATGTTATCCATTGTGCATATGTCTGATGGTTGTTCCATCTTATTTATATCTTTTAATTTAATTTTTTGTAAAGTAAATATTTTTCATTCCCTATGCATCTGTTTCCGTTTTTGCGCATTTCTAGTTGTTGTTGCAGTTGTAGTTGTAGTAATAATGATAATGATGATAGTAATGGTAATTGCGAGCACATAATGTTTGTTGTATAAGTAAATTGCGCAATGTCGTCACATTAACAAAAATACACTGACAAAAATAAACAAAAATGCACAAAAAACAAAACAACAAGCAAGTCGCTGTGAATTGTAAGCAAGAAATTCGCGCTCATTGTTGCGTGTTTAAAGCACTTTGGTGCTATATTCTGTCAGTTTTCGACGTAGCACTATTGCGCGTTGTTGTCTGACATTGCAGGGAGTTTTGAAGTTTTTTCTTCGCTATTTTCATAAATAAAAACCTTTTCATACGGTGTGAACTGAGCATTTAGCGTTAAAAATGTTAAATCGTTAATGTTCGAAAAAGTACAGAGCAAAAACAAAAAAAATAAAAATAAAAAAAATTAATATAAAAAACTAACTACAACAAAAAGCATATATTAAAAATGCTTTACTTCCTGTTTGCTTTTTATTTAGAGTTGTGGATTTTTATTTATGCTTTTTTAACACGCGGTCACCCACTTTAAAAACAGTGGCTTGCTTTAATGGCTGTGCCAAAGTAAAATACTATATATAAATCCTTTTCGTATATGTATTTAGTTATAAATATAGATATATTACACACATATACATAAATAGTGTATAAATACACTTGCTGTAAGAATGTTCCTTCTTTATTCATGACCA
>NW_024036023.1:0-2809 GCF_002237135.1 Teleopsis dalmanni
CAAAACGACGCTGAAACTGAGGCTCTCCTGCAAATACTGCATCAAAAGGATTTTCCAGTCACAAAAACCCCAATACAAAAATTAAATGGACAATTAAGACCAAAATTAAAGTCAAAAAGGCTCCTAGGTACGCTACCAAACATTTGTCTTGTATTCATCAACCCAGTTTTTAATGCCATTATTAGTCAAGAATACTATCAAAGTCAATGGAAAGTAGCCCAAGTTATTGTGATACCAAAACTAGGTTACATCATTAGAGTTAGTAACATCTTATAGCTTCAACTCCCTACACACTGTTCACAGCTGACCACTTAATCCATCAACGTATACCGCAATCTTTGCTAATGACACAGTGATCATAGCTAAAAGAAACGATCCAACAACTAGTAAAGTTACAAACAAATCTAGACACCATCCAAGTGTGGCTAAACAAATGGCGCATTAAAGTTTACGAATTCAAATCTGTACAAACCACATTCACTCTTCGCAATGATTACTACCCACCAGTCACACTAAATAATAACGTACTACCACAATCCGATCAGGTGAATCTGGGAGTTAATCTTAATCGGTGTCTCACATGGAAACACTACATATTTACAAAACCCAAGCCACTGGGTCTGAAAATGCGCTCCATGTACTGGCTCCTTTGTCAAAATTCAAAGCTATCACTGAGCGCTAAAGTACTCATATACAAAGCTATTTCGATCTGGGAACAATTGCAAAATCTAATATACCAATATTACAGAGATTTAAATCGAAAATATGGTACTTCGTTTATATGCGGCTTTTCCATGGTATATCCCAAATAGCACTTTACAGCGCGATCTCCACGTCCCATTAGTGTTTGAAACCATACAAACAGTCAGCAAAATTATTGAACAAGGCTATCAAATCACCCGAACTCACTAGCACACGAACTGTTATCAGATATCAATCATTCGCGTGAACTAAGAAAATTTTCTACGTCGGATTTGCCAAATAGAACCCAAAATACATCGTATTAGTTGAGTGTTTAACTTGTTTTTGAATAAATTCGTTATATAGAGATTTTTTTATATGCAAAAATTTGTTTATGTACCTGAAAAAACTTGGTTATAGAGAGGAATTCGCTATAGAGACGTTCGTTATAGAGAGATTCGCTATAGAAAGGTTCAAATATATGAAAATCGCTGTGTCTTCAACAAAACTTCGTTATAGAGAGGAATTCGTTATAGGAAGGTTCGCTATAGAGAGGTTTGACTGTATATACTTATTCATCATTAGTTGTAATTTAATCTTTAGCGGTATACTCGTATACTACTGAGTTGCCCGTAGATATCTACATATCATTTTTTTCTATATTATATCCATAAGAATTACTGAATGATCTTTTACAGGTTGTATTTTGTTGGAAATGTATAATCATAATTGAATAGTAGGCTATTCTTATTTGATTAACTGTATTTAACATTTTGTAAAAATATAGAAATAGATTAACTTTTGACTTCCGATAAGAATAAAGTTAAATTGTAAAAACACAAATTAACAGTTGGCGACGAGGATGGGATTGTAAGTGGTTTCATGAATACCGCAAGCTTCCATACCCAAGAATGATGGTTGGAATAGGGCTTCTGGGCAACGGAAACGTTCATTACCAATGGTGATGACTTGTCCATCGGGTAATTCATAGGACTTCTCCAATGATGAGCTGGAGGCAGCTGTTGCCATTTCTTGTTCGAAATCGAGTGCAACATAGCACAATTTTTCTTTAATGTCACGTACAATTTCACGTTCGGCTGTGGTTGTGAATGAATAACCACAGCCGAACGTGAAATTGTACGTGACATTAAAGAAAAATTGTGCTATGTTGCACTCGATTTCGAACAAGAAATGGCAACAGCTGCCTCCAGCTCATCATTGGAGAAGTCCTATGAATTACCCGATGGACAAGTCATCACCATTGGTAATGAACGTTTCCGTTGCCCAGAAGCCCTATTCCAACCATCATTCTTGGGTATGGAAGCTTGCGGTATTCATGAAACCACTTACAATCCCATCCTCGTCGCCAACTGTTAATTTGTGTTTTTACAATTTAACTTTATTCTTATCGGAAGTCAAAAGTTAATCTATTTCTATATTTTTACAAAATGTTAAATACAGTTAATCAAATAAGAATAGCCTACTATTCAATT
This sequence comes from Teleopsis dalmanni, assembly GCF_002237135.1. Lineage (NCBI taxonomy): Eukaryota > Metazoa > Arthropoda > Insecta > Diptera > Diopsidae > Teleopsis > Teleopsis dalmanni. Next base: position 2,175 of record NW_024036023.1, read on the forward strand.
ATGATTATACATTTCCAACAAAATACAACCTGTAAAAGATCATTCAGTAATTCTTATGGATATAATATAGAAAAAAATGATATGTAGATATCTACGGGCAACTCAGTAGTATACGAGTATACCGCTAAAGATTAAATTACAACTAATGATGAATAAGTATATACAGTCAAACCTCTCTATAGCGAACCTTCCTATAACGAATTCCTCTCTATAACGAAGTTTTGTTGAAGACACAGCGATTTTCATATATTTGAACCTTTCTATAGCGAATCTCTCTATAACGAACGTCTCTATAGCGAATTCCTCTCTATAACCAAGTTTTTTCAGGTACATAAACAAATTTTTGCATATAAAAAAATCTCTATATAACGAATTTATTCAAAAACAAGTTAAACACTCAACTAATACGATGTATTTTGGGTTCTATTTGGCAAATCCGACGTAGAAAATTTTCTTAGTTCACGCGAATGATTGATATCTGATAACAGTTCGTGTGCTAGTGAGTTCGGGTGATTTGATAGCCTTGTTCAATAATTTTGCTGACTGTTTGTATGGTTTCAAACACTAATGGGACGTGGAGATCGCGCTGTAAAGTGCTATTTGGGATATACCATGGAAAAGCCGCATATAAACGA